>NW_024069013.1:0-76873 GCF_009389715.1 Phoenix dactylifera | reverse complement strand
CGGATCCAATCAATCACCATAGAAGAGTTCCCTTATAGGTACACTTGCTCGGCCCCAAGCATCCGCCAGCATAGGATATTCCCTCCCAAGCTGCCCGCAGCTCTACCCCGACTACTGTAAGTCCTGGCGTGCACCGCCCTTCCGTTGCTATCAACCTACCAAAATGGTCTATGATTACAAATCCAACGCCTCTAGATACACCGTTCATCGACCTGCTGCTGTCGAAGTTCACTTTGAGAGGACCAAAGGGTGGAGGTCGGGGTACCCAAGAAATAAGTGCAAACCGGTGCGCGGTGACAGCGTGAAGATACCCCAGATGTCTTCAGCCATTTCAGAAGAAAACACAATGGTAGCGGCGGTAACCTTCCCCGCATGTAGTATAGCTATGTCTACCACCATCCTCAACGACCTTCTCCACTCAAACAAGCCGACATTTTTGTCCAATCAAATATGGTTGGATATAAGAAACAAGTCTTTTTTTTTTTTTTTTTTAAATGGTTACGATAATCCGTCGTTGAATTTCAACTTGATATCGATGATGGGACACCGGTCTGTTGGTCCAGAGTCCAGACCGGTCTGGGAATGAGAAGACTCGGAGATCGAGGATTCAGCCGCCGTTCATCTCGGATCAGACGGTGCGTAATCACTGCCGGTATCTTCACAAACCCTAGCCCTCGTTATATTCCCGGGCCTTGGCTATTCCTCGGCCGAAGTACGCGAGTCCGAGCGCTTCAGGAGGAGCAGAGGGGGAGGCCGCGGCGCTTAGGAGGACAAAATGGTTCGATTTTTTGCAGTCCTTGTCTCGATCCAAATTATCCAACTTATAGTAGCAATATTAATTTGTGCTGTTGTTTTTTTCCGATCGATCGGGGTTTAATAAAGTTTGCAAGCTTTGCCACTTGATCTAGATTTTTGTTTGCAAGGCTCTGAAAATTTTCTTTGCAACTAAAAGTTCTTTATTAGGTTTTATATGAAGTTTTTCTTATTGAAATCTTTTGTTTTGGGTTGTGAGACATTCATTATCTATGGAGGATTATTTGGTTGGTTATTATCTTGGATCGATCACATAAGGCTTTTGTTTTTTTCTTTTCCTTTCTTTAAACCGAAGAAGAAAAATGAAGCAACTGAACAGCATGTATGCTTAAATCATTTGCTTTTTTGAATTGCTTGCAAAATCTTCAGAGCATTTGGAAGCAAAGATTTGTTGCTTTCAAAATAGAGTGAAAATAGAACCAGAGAATGGCAGAAGTTTTCTGCAAATGCTATCTTCCACATCAATTTCTAGTTAACCAGTTTGTCGAGAAAAAAAAACAAAGACAGCTCTAATGCCACATAGGTCCTGAACATGGGTGGGATTCATGATTTTTTTTTTTTTTGATACATGCAACTGTAGTTGCTGTAGCTTGATTTGTGTGTGTACGTATGCATGTCTGTGTTTGGAGAGTTTCAATTGGGAATTGTAAGAACAAAGACCCTATTTAGTTGGATCCACTATAGGAGGTGACTTCACTTGTTGTTTTAACTATATCCTTATGCTTATTTCATTCTAAATATGCTGACATATTAAAAATGAATGAACATACAATTAACAAAAAAAAGCTATTAATAGAATTTTTTCTTACTTGTAACTTTGCAAACATACATGTATTGTTCGTACTTTCTCTCCTACCCCCCTCTCTTATCTTCTCTTCCCTACTTCACATTCGTTGGACTAACATTAATAACAGAAGTCTTTTTTTTTTTAATTATTGGTGGGGATACAGCTTAATTTTTATTAATATGGTTGATTTACAGCTTATAAATAGACCGTCCGAATCATGGGTAGGTCAATTATAGAAGGAAACTCAACATTGTCAATAACGAACTGAAATTTTAGATGAGGTATGACATCTAATGAAAACTAAAACCAGTTTAGGGAAATAAGAAACCAAATATATGATAGAAACCAAATCCAACAGAAAAAATGACACAACATAGAAAATTTTATAATGATATGAAAGTATTAAAATCGCATAACATTTTTTTTTGGGGTGGGGGGGGGGGTTGAAAACTCTGAGTATGATCGTAACGGGGGGCGGGGTTGAAAACACCGAGTATGATCTTAATGGTGAACTAAGCTGATGCAATTACATAACTTGAACATTTGCGACAGGCGGTAGCTATTGGCAGCTGTCATGTGTTTTAACCTCAAAGTCCACCAAGCATTTTTCAAGGAGTATCATAATCATGTGTATGCAAGAGCATTCACCTAGTTCTAGCAAAGATAGAATAAGATATGCACAACCATAATACTTGCCAATTATTGAAGGCACACAAAATCAGCTTTCAATGAAAAAAAGGTTCAAAACTATAGTAGATTTGGAGAAGGCCTGAACAACATAAAAGATTCAACCAACTAAAAGCCAAGGATGACACACCTTATAGCTTTAGATATGCATCATAAAACCTAGACAAATTGCAGCTGTTAGCATTACACTTCCTGTTTCAAGCAAACCTGTGCAACTTAGGAAATGGATTGAAATAGAAATGATGACTCTGACAGTATCCAGATCTTACAAATGAATCCCAAGTCACAATCCCTCTTGTTGATCTCAGCTCTATCATACACATTCTTCCTAATGCCCTGCTTAGGCCTACTACTAGCCCCAAGAACTCCCATGGCCCATACTTAATGAGAATCACCTTCACAAGCTACCTTCCTTCTTGCCTATCTAACAACCGCCAGAATTTGCTTATACTAGCTGAATTGAACTTCAACAATTATTTACACCATTATATGAGCATGCATTAATTTCAGAAGTCATATAAACTCCAATAATTTGTCAAGAGGCTGAGTTGAAGCATAGCTGAAGTATATTTAATTATCATCACAAATACCTAGACAGCTCAATATATTTAATCATAGAGACTGAAAATTGAGGCCACTTGGTATATAGACCCAATTTCACTATACAAAACCAAGTTTATCTCCAGATTGAAGTACGTATAATTTCTACCATAGCTGAACTGACATGTTTTCATGCTTATATGATTTCTATTGTTTTTGCAAAATAAGTTAGATTCTTTACACATAGACATTGCTTTAATTATAGTCTGCTATACATGTCATGTATTCCTTTTACTATGTGCATCTAACTAAAATATTCAGACTGAAGAGCCAAACATATATCTTCTACTTAGATTTATTAGAATTCTCATATCTACCTAACCACGAGAAATGGATGTTGAGAACAAAATTATAATCTCTGGAAGGTTTGAAAACTCACCTTAATGTGAATTGATACCCCCTATACCGAGGCGTATTGAAGCCTATCCAGGTATATAGTACTGTACTGTACCACAATATTTCAAACCTTCGTAAACCATGAGGAGATGCATAGTGCAGTATGCACTGTACTGAGATTGTAACTGATAAGCTCCCATATTGCTGTATTTTAAACCTTGATCAATGGTTTTGCCAATTTGGGATCCTGCCAAACCAACCTCCTCTAAAGCACTGGGTGGTGGCTCAATTCTGGGACCTTCATCTGGATAATACGTCCAAAAGAAGACCAGAATATCAATAAGAAAATGTAATAACGTACCCGAGTAATGCATTTCTTTTTCTAAATTTGATTAGCAAAATTCCTTACTTTTTGTAGTATGTACCGACCCCAGTGCGCCATATACTATAAACTATACCTAAATCATAGCTAGCCAATGTTCAGCAGAAGAATATAGCAGAAACCTAATGGAAGACACTTTGTGAAGGAAAAGAAACTACAATCTGCTCAGCCATCAGATAGAAGTGCCATTTTATAGGCAGTAAAATCATTTGGTTTCAAATGAAAGGCAATTTTATTTCTAATTTTCTACCATGAGAAGCATTAAAATTAAGGGAGAAAACTACAAAAACTTGCATAAAGCATATATTTAGATGATTTTTTTAAAACAGAGGACTATAGGAAAGAATACCATCCAGTAAGCACCAAAGTTGGCAAAACCAGTTGCCTTTGTAACATGTTTTTAATATTTCTTTTTTGAAAAATATTTTTATAGTGTTTAACAGGAACTAGATGTGTGAAGATAAATGTGTTGAGCATGTAATGCAAACATGGAAACACGAAGAACTGAACCATCACATCTCATACATGTATCTATTTAGGTTCCTTTCACCTACTCATTCTCTTCTCTGCCAATAACTTACAAGAACAAAGCAAAAAATTCTGAAAGGAAAAAGATTGTCTTTAAGAGGTAACAAATACTCATGGCACTAATACAATGATTTGAGCATGAAACCATATCCTTGCATCTACATGCGCATAAATTTTTTTTGACAAATCCGTGACAGAAACCTAAGTATTTGTCATATAGTAAATGTAGATTCTGAAAAGAATATTTTCTATAACAGAATAAAAATAAGAAGTCTATGGTCAAACAGAAAGAATGACTACATGTATCCACTTCACTAAATACATGGATCTGAGGATGATTGATCAAGAATTAGTAGAAATAAATGGATACATGAATCCAAGCATATCTCTAACAAGTTAAAAAATATGAGCATAAATCCAAAAAGGAAGAAAAGAAAATACAAAGATTCAACCATTGGTAATTGACCATTCATGTTTTCATGATAGATTAATGTTAAGGGGTGCGGGGAGGAGGAGAGGAGGGGGTGGATTAGGGCTAGAGGCTTGGAAATCCACTTCTATGCTTAGGATAGGATTAGGGTTAGGGAGTAGGGTTCTGGAAGAGGGCTATGGTAGGTGGAGGGAATCTCATTGTTAGGTTTTCTGGATAAGGAAGTCTAAAGAGCTAAAGTAAAGGGTAAAAAAGGAGGAGGAAAGAATTGAAGAGCAAACCAGCGAAAATTGGTTGCCGGAGTGCCAATCACAGTGTCAGAACCTAAGTGAGGAGAGCACAGGTGAGGAAAAGAAGAGGTGATAATGGTGAGAACTCGGGATTAGATTAGTATATCTGGAGGGATTGAGAAAACTTGGAGCTTGAGGATTTGGGTGCAGTCAAACCACCCCAACCGTGCCACTTGAGCCGCAGCATCTCATCCTGCAGCCAACTTGGGGATGACCTGAGTCGCTTAATCTCAGCGCATTCCAGCTAGTGTAGCTGTAGCGTATAGAGATATGTCTCAGAATTTGATGCTACTGGACCATCTGTCCAGTTCCAGTCAAGCAAACAGAGATATATGTCTCAGAATTTGATGCTAAAAATGCAATGGTTATTGCAATTTAGCAATAGCTGATTTTCCTGATTCAGAAAATGTATGATGGATTTGGTTGTTAATCAGATTTGGCCTTATGCCTCCAAAAAATTAGCTGATAAGATGTTAAGGCTATACCATTTTACTAGCACGATCAAATGATCCTGGAACTTGCGTACTTCTTCCTTTGAGCGTTGTATTGTGCCAACGTATTGATCTTATGTTAGAAGTGTAATATATCTCTTCAGTTCACCTTTTTGAAGTTCTTTTTGATCAGCTCTTGCAGCTAATTTAAAATAATATTAACAAGTGGAATTGGTGAGCTTTCATGTTGTTATATTCAACAGCCTTACTCCATCTTCCACAATTATTTTATCCTTATTTATTTTTGTTTATGTTTAGTAATATTTATATAGTGAATAGCGTTCTGGATTTGTCACTTTAAGGACCAAAATGGAGGCTAAGACTTCTCTCATAGTAATAATGCATTATGATTAGAATACAACTGAGGAATATATCCTTGTTAATGCCTTCATTTAGTTGTATATTGGTTGTCTTTCTGGAACCTAAAGCATTTGATTAGCCGCTATTGCTCGCTTCTTAAATGCCTTATGAGCTACTTAGGAATGCAATGAGCACAATAGGGTGTCTTATTAGCATACAACCTCTTGTGTTCTGTAACCTCTTATTTCATTTTAGTTTTTCTTTATTTTCTAGTATTTAGCTGTAAAGTTTCCTTTTATTTGAGGGTTCAGAAGTAGAGCTATGGGTTTTCCTTACTGTCTAGTTGAACAACAATAGGGATACTCCATAAGAATTATCAGAAATGAAGATTTTCTTGAGGCTCCAGGTCGTCACTGATGGCCAATCTATCATCATTTTCTTCTTGTGCAGTTTGAATTGACAAATTAACTAGTAATTACTTCTAGAAAGCATTTATTTTTCAAATCACACACCATATCAGGTACATATTAGATACTAATATTCATCATATATTTCTGGGATACATGTCCGATACTTGTACAAGTTATCATATTTTTCAAAATTTAAGAAACACACTGGGTACTTGGTGGACATATGCAGGATACTTCCCTGGTTCCTCCAAATATGAGGGGGAAGCTGTTTAATCTCTTTTCCAATGTTAGCCTTTTAATTGTGAATGTTCCATTTTATAGTTTTAGGACATTAAAATTAAAATATGGAGTATGGTTTGTTGTCTACAAACTTGAATGATAATTATATGATGAGCTTATAAAAGTTGATGTTATATTAAGTATGTACTGTCCTATTATGATAACCTACTATGCTTTATGGATGCTTTTTTGCACACGTGCGTACAAACACACATACATACATTATGTGTGTATGTATGTATACATGTATGCAGTTAATATATATCTATTAATGTATCTTAGCTATGTCTTATCCTATTTTTCAAGATTTGTTATACTGGCCATATTTGTGGGGTGTCATGTTTGTATCCATCTCCTTCATAGATTTTTTTTTTCTGGTACTCTGTTGTGTTGCTGTCTAATTCACAGTTCCTTGGTGTGCCTTTCAGGCTAGGGGATTGAAGAAGCATTTGAAGAGGCTCAATGCCCCAAAGCATTGGATGCTGGACAAGCTTGGTGGTGCTTTTGTAAGTCCATAAAAGCTCAACCTGTCTTCTTCTTCTTCTTCTTCTTCTTTAATCAAAAAAGAAAATTACAGAATGCTCTCTTTCTGTGGGATACTTACTGAGTGAATTGACTATCTTTTAGGCCCCCAAACCATCTTCTGGCCCACACAAGGCTCGTGAATGTTTACCATTAATCCTTATCCTAAGAAACAGATTGAAATATGCTCTTACTTACCGTGAAGTCATTGCAATTCTGATGCAACGACATGTACTGGTTGATGGAAAGGTCAGGACTGACAAAACCTATCCATCTGGTTTCATGGGTATGCTTCTTATTCTTCGGTTTTCTTGTCACATACATAGATTTTTTTTTGAGAAAATATTGACTTTTTACCATTTCTATGGAATTTTAATTTGTGATGTTTAGATGTTGTATCGATACCAAAAACAAATGAGAATTTTCGGCTTCTTTACGACACCAAGGGGCGTTTTCGTCTCCACTCAATCAGAGATGAGGAGGCTAAGGTTTGTATATGATTTCTTATGATTGTGCACTAATTCATTGTTACAATGGCTAGGATTTTCATGCTTTTCTTATCTATGCACAGGAACTTTTCTTTCCCCTTTCTCACAAGTTGTGGTTTAGAGTTGGCAAAGGGCCATTGGTCGGTGCAGTGGTAAAGGCTTGGGCTGACAAGTGCAATAGCATGAGTTCAAGTCCTGAGGCAGCCACTCCATGTAAAAAAAAAGCTGAAAGTTAGATCTGTCCCTAGTTCGCCCATCGGAGAACCTCGGGTGTAGGAGTGATGGTGCTTAACTTGTTTAACTTGATTCAACCCATCGGCTGACAAGTGCAATCGCATGAGTTCAAGTCCTGGGGCAGCCACTCCATGCAAAAAAAGGCTAAAAGTTAGATCTCTCCCTAGTTCGCCCATTGGAGAACCTCGGGTGTAGGAGTGGCAGTGCTTAACTTGTTTAATTTTATCCAACCCATTGTACGTCAGATTGGATTACTTGTTTTATAAATGGTCAGGATTGGGTCTGTATTTCTTGACCCGTTTAATGAACAGGTTAGAGTTCAAGGTGATAGATTTTTGACTTATATATATCTGATCCAACCTGATTGCTACCCTTACCTAAGTATGTAGTTTTTATGTGTGTCCTGGCTTCCCAATTAACCTATAGTGTTTCAAAATGAAAATTGCCTGTGATCAGTGGCTCCCAGTATTAACTTTTCCATCAGCTATAATCATTTATTTTGTCTTTGTATTTCTCATTGAAATGGCTTTCTGTGCTGTAGTTTTTGACCAATCAATAATTTTTTTCAGATAAATTCATAAACTATCTAAAACTAGTGTTTAATGTTATACCCCATGTCTTGTCTTTTTGAAACAACTAAGGGATGAATTGTTTCAGAGATTCATGCAGAGATATGTTGATGCTCAAATAATTTTAACTCAGACTACAATATAATACTTTTAATCAAGATATCTTTATTTAACATTGTCTTAGAAATCCATTTTTTTCCACTTTTCAGTTCAAGCTATGCAAGGTCCGGTCTGTTCAGTTTGGGCAGAAAGGCATTCCTTATCTGAATACTTATGATGGTCGTACAATTCGTTATCCTGACCCCCTTATCAAGGCAAATGACACCATTAAGCTGGATCTGGAGACTAACAAGATTGTAGATTTCATCAAGTTTGATGTTGGAAATGTGGTGATGGTAACCGGTGGAAGGAACAGGGGCCGTGTTGGTGTCATAAAGAACAGGGAGAAGCACAAGGGTAGTTTTGAGACTATCCACCTCCAAGACGCAACTGGTCATGAGTTTGCAACTCGCCTTGGCAATGTCTTCACCATTGGCAAGGGGACGAAGGCATGGGTTTCCCTTCCTAAAGGCAAAGGTATCAAGCTCAGCATCATTGAGGAGGCTAGGAAGCGACTTGCTGCTTCTGGTGCAGCTGCCACTGTCTGATCATATTGCTTGCTTTCATATTTTGTCTGGGATACTTGGAGTTCTTTGTGGACATGTGGGGGGAGCAAATCCTTGCATCTGATTTTGGTAGCTAAACTTTAATTTAGTTTTCTTTGATTGGCAGCTAGTCTTTGGTTGTGTTTTATTACATCTGCTCTTACAATAGTTTTCATGACTTTTGGTTATTTGTGCTTATCTTATCCTTCAGCAATTTGGTGATGATTATATCAGTTAAAATTTGGTATCAAATGTGCTGTTGCTGTTTACGCTTCTAATTCTAGCTGTTTGTACCTTTTCATTTTTTGTAAACAAACGTGTGCTTGTAGTATGTGATAGCCATTGACTGGTGCTGCTTGCAAAATTCTGAGTCAACTGTGGTTGCTTTGTTCTACAAATTGCTATCATGGAAATTACTGTGTTCTTGGGGCATGTCTTCATGAAATTGTGCTTTATTTGTTACATGTATCCAAAAGCTTTGTGAGAAGGGAAGTTTGAAACAGATCTGGTAACTTCCTTGATGATTTAAAGTGCATTCAAATATGAATACATTTTGATTTAATGCTTTCCATAAAGTGCCGTAAATTTAGATGCTATCCTGTTTGTGTTCGATATTAGAAAATCAAATGTATGGAGCTGGCCAACAATCTTTAGCAAGGTTGTCAGCCATTAGTAATTTTTCCTAGATTGGCAACCAGGCAAACAACTGGATTTTCCTGGGCAGCGGCATCGATTACAACTGCTTAACCCAATAGGAAGAAGTGCCACATGAGTTTTAAGTACCAGGATTTGATCGAGCAGTTCGAACTTGAAGTGCCTCACAATTAATGTTATTATGGATTGGATGGAGAAGTTGGTCGGTTAATGCCTTCCATGTAGAAATAGTTTGAAGATGGCAGCTGTGCCCAATATGAGGGAAAAGTTTACGAACGGGTCCTGGCCATGGGTCAAGCCAAAATCTGAGCCTAGGCCAGTCCCAATGGTGATTGTTAAGCTAAAATTGTCTGTGCATTGCACAACAGAATTCTAGAAAGCAGAGGCAGATGCTTTGATATATCCAGATGTAGAGACAATGAGTTCCCTTTGGTAATGTTTTCGAGTTATGATTCGTTTTCAAGGAAAGGCAGAAGGCTGCAAAAGTCTCAATCTCCATTTCTCAAGGAGGGCAGATTCATTGATTTGAGATCTCTGATCTCGAGCACCTCTTTCGACTGTGTTGACAGCAATTTTTTCTAGTTGATGAGACAATGACCGCCTAAGATATCATGCGACTCATCTTCGGATGTGATCAAGGTGCTTGATGAACTAGGAGAGAAAGACAAAAGATAGGGACATGGAGTACTGCAAGATCACTGAGAGAATTGAGTTCGCTAGCACGAGACATCCTCCTAGGGTAGTTTGCCTTTTCATCCTGCAAGTTCTGGTCGACCTTGTTGATTAGAGAATGCCAATGGTCTTTGGAAAAGGGGCGACTATGACGACCCAACCCCAGATAATTATATGCAATTCCTCCAATTTGCTATGAAATATGTTTGATAAAAAATTCCTTGGCTATGGCCATTGCCAATCATAACTAACGCAGATTCAGAAATAGTTGTTAGTAAGACCATAGATAAGCTTGAAAGAATGAAGAAAAGTTCATCTGTTTTGAGACACTGTGTTGAGTCTATGCAAAATAGAGAGGTATCATCTGCAAATTGGAGCAAGAAAGTGCATTCACCAATAGTCCTGAGATCGAGACCAGTAATTAAGCTTACCAACATTCGACCATTTTATTAAACACATATCCTAATGCGACCTACAAGAGGTTGAATTAAGTTAAACAGGTAAAACAGTTCGGCATTGCCTTTCAGAGTGCTAATATCAAAGAACCTCTTCATGTTGCACTAGACCCTCCAGGTGCTCATCAAGGATGGCAATCTCTTGGATCCTATTAAGAATTTATTCTCTTTATGTTGTTGCAAACGTTTTCATTGCTCTAGTGTTTCAGATCCAAACCTAAGAGTGCTAATTTGTTAGTAGAGTTTGCTACTGGGTTAGATAGTCCAAAAGGTATCAAAAGCATGATAAGACTTCAGTTGGTTTTTTCTGTATTACAAACTAGAACCAAACCCCAACCAAACTTGGTTGAACACAGTCCAATTCACAGGCTTGGATAATGTCTTAACCCTTTGACAAGTTATAAGATATGAAAAGATTGTTTTAAACAAGTACAAGCTTCTTACATAAGCAGATATAACAATCAAAATACTAGGAGTAAAGGAAAGAAGTCTTGTAAACAAGGATCACTGCTAGAAGAACTTTGGCTTCTCCTTTACTTGACCCTCTTCTGATTGCATAGGAAGTTGAGGATCATTGAGGCAGCATTAGTTGGAGAGGAAGCTTTGAAATTCACTCAAGATGCATTTCTTCTTCTTATTGTTTTTTTTTTGCTGAAAAAAGGGGTAGGGGGGAGGAAGGGACAAGCCCACCCCTGCGTAGCGGCCCCCACTGGGCCCCCGCCCCGCCAGGAGAATATTCAATGCGGGCAGAAATGGCCGTGTGTTGGGCACCCCGACCGGTTTTACTCATGCCTTCCCCACTCATGGGCCCAGCTTAGCTACCTCTCTAGGCTCTGGCTCGAGTTCCAAGTGTGAGTACGTCACACCTGGCACCACCCCGGCTACTAGTGGTCCAAGAGCGGTCTTATACCTTATGTCCAAGCAGTGGCCGAAGCCACATTTTAATCGTGGCCGCAGCGACTCGAACTTGGGACCATGAGGTTAGAATCCCCGCCCAGTACCACTAGGCTACCACCTTGGTGGCTGCATTTCTTCTTTCTCTTTTGCTTTGAATGGCTCTTGAATGCTCTTTTAAGATGTTTTTCTTAAATGCTCTTTATGATCACTAAGTTATTTTGAAAAACTGTTAAACACCCCTTCTTATAGTCTTCTACTAGAGAAATAGCCGTTAGGGGGTATAATATAGCCGTTCTGCCACTTCTGGAAGTTCTGACAAACTAGCCATTGGAGTGCCAGCAGATTTGAGACGTCTCGGCCATTTTGTGAGTCGGCTCGTCTTAGGTTGGAGATGTCTCGAGTCTGTCTAGAGTCGACTTGAGATCGGGCTCTTCAGAAGTGAATTTTTGTTAGTCCTGTGGAAGATGGCTCACGTAAGTCAGGAGTCAGCTCGTGCATGGCTTCTTCAAATTTGAACTTCTGTTCTTTCAGAAGATGGCTCGCAACAGTCTGGAGTCGGCTCGCGCTCTGCCTCATTAAAACTGAGTCTTTGATTTCATCTGCGAGAGACGGCTCGTGCTTTGTAGGAGTTGGCTCGCGCACAGCTTGCAAAACATACTTTTCTATCTTTTCTCTGAAGGAGACAGCTCGCGCTCTGAAGGAGGCGTCTCGCATTCTGATCGGAGAAAAGAGTTATACTATTCTTCACTGCGGGAGACCTCTCGTGCACTGGCACATTGAGATAGTCTTCTATTTTTCTGTGGAAGTCAACTTTCTTTAGTCATTAGTCGGCTCGAGGGCATGCCAGACCACTTTTTAAGTGCCAGAGACGTCTCATCCACTATGGAAGACGTCTCGTGGACAGTCCAAGTGCAAATAAGGTTCAAACAAAATGTTTAACTCATCTTAATTCCTTTGAACCTTTTTTCTAATGGATTTATCTTAAGTTTTTATGTATTTTCTTCTGAAACTCTCACTTAAATTTATTAGTACAATAAGAAATGTGCTCATGTGTTTTGAGCTCATCAAAATCAAATAGAGGTCAACAATATTGTTTTGAGCCTATTCCTAAGAAATGGATTTTCCAATCACATAGTAAGAAGTGAAAGGACTACAAAGCATAGTTAAAGGCAGACTAGAAAATGGTAACCTTCCTAATGATAGGTCCTTCTATTTTAATTGAAGGCTCTTACTGCAGATTAGACATTCGAGGACAGATAGATAAATGCATTTTCTTTTAACTTTCTAATATAATCTTTACAACCATCTTAATTTCAACTGAACTCTGATTGATGGATTGTTACTAGAACTAAGGAGGATATAAATGTAAATATTTGACTAAATGGTCATGTCCTATTGTCAAAATAAGTTATAATTTGAAGAAGGATATCAAACCATTTGTTTTACTTTTTTTTATTGCCACCATGTTGGCTTGTGTAACAGCACCATGCATGCCATCCTAGACATTGGTACTAAACTCTTGTAGATATATATATATATATATATATATATATATATATATATATATATATATATATATATATATATATATATATAAACGAAGTGGCCATTGTTAAAAAAGCAAAGTGATCAACTAACAAAGGTTATTATAGCTTCCATTATATTTTCCTAGTTTACTAATGCTACATGTGTCGGGTTATTTTCCCTTCCCTCTTTCCTTCTTTGCCTCACACGCATGAAGGAAGGGATCTTTCCCTTCCTTCCATCCATGGGTCTCCTAATCCAACTAGGAATTATATGGTCCCACTTGATCAATTGAATCCAAATCCAATTAGGGCCCAATGTGTCCTCCAAATTGATTCATGTGAATCCTAATCCAATCTGGATCCAAATTGGACTTCATAAATTAAGTTCCTTATCTAATAAAGAGTTCTAATTAATTAGACCTTCCCTTCCTCATCCAATAAGGTTAAGCCTAATTTAATTAGGTCCAATTGAATCAATTAAATTGCAATCGAATTGAAAATCCTTCTTCTTTAACTCACTAACTCTTAATAGGTTAGACCAATTGTCAATCAAATTGACAGTTAAGATTAATTGCGATTCTAAATCGCAATCCAACCATCGAAACGATCAAAACCTCTAATGTGTGTGACCCCGTAGGTTCTATTTTATCTGGTAGTGAGATATATTATGATCTCTATCATAATATCATTTAAACTTCTTTCAATGGGTTGAAATAATTTCAACTCTTCTCTTAGGGATCACTGATCACCAAGTAAATGCCTTCAAGTCTCACAATCCATTAGTGACACCTAGCAGCATATAGTGGCAACTCAGCAAAACAGAATGGATGAACCTCTAGGTGCAGTTAGCGTATGATACAGTACCTCTATCGTGGATCCCGACATGGCGGAAGTTATGGATAACTTGTCAAACCCCATCATCTGTCTTATGTCAAATTTATTTGACTCAAGTTCGAGAATGGAAAACTCTTTTTCTAGAATTGCCCAGGCCAAGGTTTCTCGAACTTAGTCTCATAAATCACATAGGATCACTCCTAATCTATCAAGGTGATAGATCATATCTAGATGCAACCTTAATCCGATATCGAACCTACTGCAGCCAATCTGCACTACAAGGATCCTTAGGGCCTATGTTTATGTGCTCGTCAAACTACAACAACCTCACCGTGATTAGCTAAGGCATCGCAGGTCTAAATACTAGTCATACAACTTTAGCATCTAATAAGTCACTGACGAGTGGATAGATATTCGAGTGACTTCTTGCTTTGGTCACGCTCAGTTCCCTTGTTCTCTAATAAGCACTTGCACAATTACTCTAGTGTCCCCATATTGTGGACTTAAGACTTGTCCATTAAGAAAAGTGATCTGCGCACTAATCTCATCGGATCGATCACTGTCCTTCGTGATGATCCATCGATAAGGAGCAATTTAGAAATTAACTACCTAATGACACATATCTTAAATTCTCAACTCTTGAGAATATGTGTTAAATTCTGGTGGTTGTGTTATTTGCTGCATTTTTCACTGCATTAAGAATGTACCTTTGGGATTTGTGTTCCAAAGCTACACTTGCCCTTTATCACTTGAAGAGGATCTTCCTACTAGCTTTCTTTAATATCATGGTACACATGGTCGTTTACATAGCATCTGAAGCCAAACTTATGCAATATCGGTGAATATGCCCTAGTGTGAGGTGCATCTTTAGTTACTAAAAACTAATTTGTTTTTATTCAAAGTTGTTAAGGCTCATAAAATTGTACCCATATTTGCCTTTGAACCCATTTCACTTGTCCATAGGTATGTACTTGCACTCTAAAATATGTGCTTAATAGAAGCCACCCTAAGAGTTTAATTATTGAAGGATATCTAATGAAAGAATGTGTGACTTTTTATTCATGGTATTTGGAGAGTGTTAAGACAAGATTCAACCAAACTAGAAGGAATGATGAGTATGGTAAATACTTTACTTCATTGTTCCTTTGATTGCATGTCTAAATGCATAATATCTATTTCATTTGTACATGTAATTATGATTCCCTTGTTTACTAATTTGTTATAGCTAAAACTGACGATATATAAAATATTTACTTGAAACATTAATTGCATAACTTATTTTATTTGATTTTGCAAGAAAAGTTAAAGATTCTACATAGAATTCAGGTCTACATGACCAAAGGATTTATGCCTAGTGGTCTAAGGCTGCAACAACAAAAATCTAATCTTGCCAAGCTATCAACATAGGCTAAATCATCTTTGTCACACCAGGCTTAGTCAACATGGCCTAGCCATAGCTAGGCTCAGTTTTTCTCATCCCCTGCCATCATGACTAGCCATTTGGAGCCCTAATCAAGCAATTGC
This sequence comes from Phoenix dactylifera, assembly GCF_009389715.1. Taxonomy (NCBI): domain Eukaryota; kingdom Viridiplantae; phylum Streptophyta; class Magnoliopsida; order Arecales; family Arecaceae; genus Phoenix; species Phoenix dactylifera. The sequence continues at coordinate 61,521 of NW_024069013.1, read as the reverse complement.
CAACCCCATCAGGTTAAGCCTAACTCTAGCGAGGCCCTGCTTCAGTCAAACAATTTCCAACCACAACTCTTTTCAAACTTTGAACAACCACGATCCTTCCAATTAGAAGATGACCTAGAAGATAATAATTCTTATCGGTTATATCATTGTCCAAATGGAGTTTATCTTGATTCCTTATTATTCTTGTATTTTGCAATTAACTCACTTTAAATTATGGTATAGTATATTTGAACTTGCTTATATGAATATGTTCTTCTAATTAAATGAGTTCTGTCACTAATAGGAAGAGGATGCATAGCTCCACCAAGTGTCTTAACATATGCAGTAAAGAAGAAAATAATCGCATCAAAGTCACCTTCAATAGCAAAAGGCAATCAGTAGGAGCAGCAAGGAGGTGTCGCTCTAGCTTCCTAAGGACCTAGCATGAAAAGTAAGTTGCCCTTAAATTATTATGATTATTATAACCAAAGATCATGCACACAAGACCAAGGAGACAAAACTTGGAAATTTCTAATGGTATCAAATATTAATTTATTTCTTAATCCATAAATATATAGTTTAAAATGCATTATATGGTTTAATTATGAAATATATTGCCTTGAGCCTATTCCTAAGAAATGGATCTTCCAATCACATAGTAAGAAGTGAAAGGACTACAAAGCATAGTTAAAGGCGGACTAGAAAATGGTAACCTTCCTAATTATAGGTCCCTCTAGCTCAATTGAAGGCTCTTACTGCAGATTAGACATTTGAGGATAGACAGATAAATGCATTTTCTTTTAACTTTCTAATATAATCTTTACAACCATCTTAATTCCAAATGAACTCTGATTGATGGATTGTTACTAGAACTTGGGATGATATATATGTAAATATTTGACTAAATGATCATGTCTTATTGTCAAAATAAGTTATAATTTGAAGAAGGATATCAAACCATTTTTTTTACTTTTTATTATTGCCACCATGTTGACTTGTGTAACAGCACCATGCATGCCATCCTAGACATTGGCACTATACTCTTGTAGATTTTATATATATATATATATATATATATATATATATATATATATATATATATATATATATTTACGTAAAATAAGTCTTTGGGTGTTGATGGTTCTTCTAGTAAAATCTATTTTTTTTTCCTTCTATAATTGACCTACCCATGATTTGGACGGTCTATTTATAAGCTGTAAATCAACCATATTAATAAAAATTAAGCTGTATCCCCACCAATAATTTTAAAAAAAAGACTTCTCAGTCAGTAATAGGAAGAGGATGCATATATATATATATATAGGTGCTAAATTTTAAATTTATTTTGTCAAGAGGCGTGGTACAATAAGCGGCATGGGCGGGTTTCCAACAGTGGTATTAGAGCTTAGGTTTCGTAGATTAAGATAAGGATTAATTATTAATAGGCATCTTAGATCTGAAATTTAAAAGGTTATGCATGCTGAAAATTTTCTGCATGCAGATTTTTTCAGAGTTGCTGATTTTTGCATGCTGATTTTTTATGTGATAAATTGATGATTCTAATTGCATTGTTAATGGAATTACAAAGTTTAGAATCATGTTTAGAATGATCAGCAACCCATGTCATAAGATAATCAATTAGATTTCAGATCTGAAAACTATAATTGCTGCATGCAGTGATGATCATAGGATTCAAACCCTTTTGGTATCAAATGTAATGACATGCGATGTGATCTATAACGTCATGTAATTTTTCAGATGCTTGCATGCATCTTATTTGATGTTTTGAGAGGCCTGCATGTCTCCTAAAAGGGGATGTAATTTATTATTTTATATCTGGTTGTATTTCTGTGATATAATGTACGTCAATGATCAAGTCGAAGACAATACATGAGATGAAGGGCGATTTGAGCGGTTGATGGCGATTGGATCAAGAGTTGATCAAGGATCGAATCAAGGAGGCTCGGGACCAATTCAAGAGTTGAAGACCAACTGATCGATTGACGTGCATGTGCTTGTAATAAATAGGGTCACAAGGAGGAGGGTTTCAATGCCAATTCCCAACCAATTCCTTACATGCCTTCGTTTAAAATTATAAATATTTAATAGGCTTTTATGATGAATTAGGCTCATTAAATAGCCAAAAACAGCTGTTTCATTATCATACAGCAAATGCATGATGAAAAGTAGCCGTGACAACATAACCACAATTCTTCTATGAGTGTAATAGATTGACGTCTGATAATCTCATGTGGCTATATGGTTCTCATCCAAGTGTAATAGACTGGGCGACATCCCCAAAAAACAGGAGCCATGTTGATTTCATGGGGCATGTTGAGGTGCCGAGACAATGAGGTCACAATGGTTAACAGCCAGGTTACTTAAAATATAGCTAATGAAACTAAAAGCATGTACCATGATAGAATACACATCATCTAGCTAAAACTAACTCATGCATGCAACAGCGGACACAAGGTACTTAAATTGCATGAAATCTTCAAAGTGCTTTCCGCCTAAAGTTTAAACAGCCAGCATATGTATGCTTCTTTAATTTGACATTTACCAGGAGACAGGTAACACAATGCAACAATAAAAAGCACCATGCTGTTTAATACTGGCCATGTTAAATGTATGCTTCTCACTGAGAAATGACCCAATGGAGGCCACTCATCCAATAGGGAAGCAACTTCAAAAACATAAGAAGCGAATGAAGAATGTGATGAACTACAAGACATTCTTTAACTGTAGGGCCTATAAGCAAGAGTCTAAAAGTTGTTAAACATACAATGGCGAAGACTTAAAAATAAGACATTATGCTACTTAAATTGCTTTTCAAGTTACCATAAAACAGACGTGCATATAGAAGCAAGGTGGGAAACAGCATGCATCTGGTGATGATTAGTTTAATTAAGAAACAAAAGAGAAAGTGCATGTCTGTCTCATGGCCAGTCCCAAAAAGTAAAGCGTAAGCTTTCCAGGCGGAAAAAATGGAAGGCCAAAACTTGAATGAAAAAATGGAATCCAATTGGTTTGATGAAGGAATCAAGCCTTACAATCGCCCTAAAATCGGACGCATTCATCCCGCAAAGATTAAACTTGCAAGGCTTCTACATCGGTCTCTTTTGTTTTCCCTAAAGCAAACAACAAAGACAAGAAGGCGCTCATCTGAAGACATCTTTGAGCAGAGCAAAAAGGATCTAATGCCATGACCGCGATTCATTTGGCTAGATGAATCGGATCATAAAACCCTAATCAGATCACAAGATGGAAGCAAAGGATATCGAGAAAATCCGGAGGCGGGGGTAGGGAGGGCCTGAAAGCGAGAGAGGCGTTACCTCGCTTCGACATCTTAGAAACGCAGGAGGCGGCCGAGGTTTTATAGAGCGCTTTCTAGGGTTTCTCGGCTTGTCCGAACCAAATTTACCATTTTGACCTTATTGTGCGGGAACTTTTATGCGAACGTTTATAATGATAATCATTTGGGTATTTGGCTTAAACAAATAGTAACAAAGTCCAAGCTCTTAGAAAGGTCGCCACTGATGATTTGGTGCTTGAGGAGAAAGTGGCCTTCAATTTCTATTCCCTATTGTAGCATCTTCGCTCAGGAGGCTATTGATTAGATGTTTTTCATTTTTTACCCAGCTGCTTCTTGCTTCAAGGAGTGGGTGGCTAGTGTTAAGTGTGACGAAGGAGATTTTTCTGGGTGAAAATCTTCTTAACTTGTTGGAGCAAACCAATCATGTTTTTGTAAATTTTTAAGTAAACGTCATATAGAAAGTTCTTGGGTATTGATGGTTCTTCTTGAAAGTGCAATCCTTCTAGGAAGTTCCTCCACCTGATGGCAGTCCCATATTCTATGGCCTGGAGGTGCAACATTGGTGCCATTACCTTTCGTTTATGGTGCTTTTTATTGTTGCATTGTGTTACCTGTCTCTTGGTAAATGTCAAATTAAAGAAGCATACATATGCTAGCTGTTTAAACTTTAGGCGGAAAGCACTTTGAAGATTTCATGCAATTTAAGTACCTTGTGTCCGCTGTTGCATGCATGAGTTAGTTTTAGCTAGATGATGTGTATTCTATAATGGTACATGCTTTTAGTTTCATTAGCTATATTTTCAATAACCTGGCTGTTAACCATTGTGACCTCATTGTCTCGGCACCTCAACATGCCCCATGAAATCAACATGGCTCCTATTTTTTGGGGCCATCACTTTTTACCTTTCATCATAGCTCGTATATTCTTATGATTGGTTTGCCCATTATAAAAATTTACGATATAATGTGAAATTAGAAGACTGTATATATGATTGTAACCCTTTAAATTTCAGATTTTTTAAAATGATGCCTGGTCCTCCAATTTATGATAATTTGTATAGGCAGCATTTGATAGTTTTTAAATCAGCAGAAGACTGAAGCCCACCTTGAGAAGATGGGACTTAGATATATGACTGATTGTCTTTAGTGCAAATGGGAGATTGTTAGATGTATGTCCTAGAAGCCAATCTGACGGACACATTATTAATTCTAGGACATAAATTTGTACTTAACTTTATTATTATTGAATAATAAATAGGGCATCTTTTCATTCATATTGTTTATGTGTCTATGAATCGTCCAAGGAATTAATAAGATGATGATACATATTCTCAAGAGTTGAGAATTTGAGCCATGTATCATTGGTGATTAATTTCTAAATGCTCCTGATCAATGGATCATCACAAGGACGGTAATCGATCCGATCAGTGCACAGATCACTTTCCTTCTGGATGGACGAGACTCGAGTCCATAGTGTAGGGACACTGAAGTGATAGTGTAGGTGCTTGTTAGAGAACAAGGGTACTGAGCGTGACCAAGATAAGAAGTCACTTGGATGTCTATCCACTCATCAGTGACTTGCTTGAGTTACAGTAGTATGACTGGTCCTTTGACCTGCGGTGCTTCGGCTACTCACAGTAAGGTTATTATAGTTTGACTACACGTATACATGGTCTCTAGTCATATGGGTCCTTATAGTGTAGATTGGCTGCAGTAGGTTCACTGTAGGAGTAGGGTATGCACTTACATGGAATCTATCGACCTTGATAGAAGAGGAATGATCCTATGTGATTTATTAGACTGAGTTCTAAGACCTTGGCCAGGGCAGTAAATATAGTAGAGAAAGAGTTTTTCCACTATTGAACTCAAGTCAAATAAATCTAGACATATGACAGACGATGGGGTTTGATGAGTTATCCATGACCTCCTGTCTGTAGGGATCCACGATAGAAGGACTGTATCATACGATAATTGCACCTAGAGGTTCATCATTCTATTCTGCTGGGTAGCCACTACATACTGCTAGGTATCACTGGTGGATGGTGAGACTCACAGGGATCATCTCGATGGTTGATAATCCCTGGTGAGTTGAGTTGGAATTGTTTCAACCCATTAAAAAGAGTTTTCAATGATATTGTGATAGAGATCGCAATATATCTCACTACCAGTCAGAATGGAACCTATGGGATCACACACAATAGAAGTATTGATCGATCCGATGGTTGAATTGTGATTAAGAATCACATATGATCAATTAGATTGATAAATGGTTAATCTGCTAAGAGTTAGTGGTTAAAAGAAGGAATAATTGCAATCGGATTGCAATTTAATTTAATTTATTGAATTTAATTAATAGGACTTGATCATAAGTCCTACTTTGGGTGGAATTAATCAATAGACACCTAAACTATGAAATCAATAGACACAAAGAGGATTATAGTTTTTTAGGCTCTGTAAAATCATCTAAATTTGGAATATGATTTTGACCTTCTATAGTTAATTTTTTCTATTACCTGGCGTCGATTTTCAAATAGACTCTTTTGGTTTTTTATTTAAGCCTAAAGGGGGGTTATATATCATAATCCAAGAACCATATATATCATAATCCAAGAACATGTAACCTATTTGTAAGTGAATGTCACAAAGAAAGTCATTGGATGTTAATGTTTCTTTTGAAAGTGCAATACTTTAAGGAAGTACTTCGACCTAGAAACAGTCTCATATTCTATTGCCCGAGGAAGCAATGTTGTTGCTGTTACCTTTTGGGATTGAACATGAGACATGCATATTCCTTTATTCTTTTGGTTTTTTATTTAAACTAAGAATCAGAGAAGACAAGTTGTTTTCTACCCAACTGCCTGTTGCTACAAGGAGTGGCTAGTGTTAGGTGTGACGAAGGAGATTTTTCTGGATGATAATCTCCTTAACTTGTTGGAGCAAACCAATCATGTTTGTAAATTCCTAAGTAAACGTCACATAGAAAGTCTTTGGGTGTTGATGGTTCTTCTAGAAAGTTCAACCTTTCAGAAAGTTCCTCCACCTGATGGCAGTCTCATATTCCATTGCCTGGAGAAGCAGCATTGCTGCCATTACTTTTCGGAACTGGCCATGAGACATACATACACCTCTATTCCTTTTTTTTATTATTTAAACTAAGCATGAAGTAGATGATTCATTTTTTACCTAGTTGCTTCTTGCTACAATGAGTGGGTGGCTGTTCGTCCTTTCCTGCCTACCTAAAAATACGCTAGACAGATCGTTGTTAGAACCGACGAACAAAGTTTAAATTTAAATTTACTCTTACCTGTTCTACTCGAAGAATAGTGGTCGTAAGAGGTCGATCCACAGGGAGGCGATTGGAGTTGCTTAAAAATAAAAATGTTCACTCGGATTCAAAAGCGATTTTTGAATATCAAAAGAAAAACATTACGTCGGGGATGTTGATAGATTCTCTAGTCTACCGGAGAATGATTTTTAATTAAAATTAACTAGAAGATATGTACTTAGATTCAAAAAGCATTTATATATTTAATGGAAAAGAAGAGTTTTTTTGCATAAATTAAAATGGATGACAACAGTGCTTAGGGAGATTGAAGCCTGGAACATAGACTGCATGAAAGAAGATTTCATAAATTGCACCTAAAACGAGAATTTTTGAATGCATAAAACAAACTGCAGGAATTAAACTTAACCTAAAACATGAATTGCATAAAAGAAAAATTAATGGATTGCATTAAAAGATTTCATAAAAAGAAAACAGAAATTAACTTGAACCTAGAACAGGGATTGCATGAAAGAAATTTTGCTAGATTTCATAAAAATAAATTGATTACAAAGGTAGAAATGAAGATTGGTGGCTTGATGCTGCCTTTCTTCTGCAAATAAAATAAAAAAAGGAAATAACAAAAAATCAAAAAGAACACTTCTCCCTTTCTCTCCCACGGTGGAACAACATAAAATATTATTTTTTTTTCTTTCTTTCTTCTCCAAAAGAACAGAGCAATGCTCTGTTTCTTTTTTCTTTCTTCTCTCCCACCGAGCTCTCTTTTGGTTCCCACCCCCACAACCGAGCACTCCCCCTGCCAATGGCCTCTCTACCCTTCTTATAGCCCTTGGAGACGTGGAAGAGGCGGGATCAGTGGGATAGGCTGGGCGGATTGCGGAAGGTGGGCTGCTGGCTGCGTGATGCTGGGGATCCGACGGGAGCTGGCACGGTGGCTGGCACGGAAGATATCTTGGAAGCTTCACGGCTGGCCACGGGATCAACGGGAGGACGTGGAAGAGACGCTGGGATGGAGCGGAAGAGGGGCTGCTGGCACGGGCTGAAACGCATGGATGGAAGGTTCACCGCGTGATACACTTGGGATCTGATCGCAAGATCCTTGGGAAATAGCTGCCGGTTGATTCGGTTGGGACGCGCTGGTGGCGGAATATCCGGGGAAGATGCTGGGATGCTGCGATTGCGGAGGATCTTCTCTGCTTCGGTTGGGCGATGCTGGGATGGAAGTTACATGTATGGAACGTGGGATGCTTGGCTGCATCGCTGTTTGAATCTCCATGCATGCGGGCTGAAATGGTGGGACTCTGCTGATGGCAAAATATCCAGAATGGCTGAAGGAAGAAGAGGCGTTGGGATTGACGGCTTAAGATGAAGACACTGATTTGGAAGGTGCAAGCGGACAGGATTGGAAGGAGTTGGGAATCCGGAAGAGGAACACGGATGGGATGAATCCCTTCTTCTCCCCTTCTTTCGCACGGGATGAAGCTGGGCGCTGTGCTATTGAGGTGCGCTGATTGCGCGTTGGGGACGAGCTGGCGGCGACGCGGATGGAAGGTGGGGACGCGGGCTGAAGAGGAAGGATGTGGCCTTGCTTGGATTACGGGAAGGAAGGAGACGCGGGCGTTGCGGACGAAGCAGGGACGCGGGCAGGCTGATCCGGCGGGAACACTGCGGGCGGCTGGAGTGGAAGATGAATCGGGAGCTGGAAGACACCAAGTTCCGTCCAATTAGTCATATATAAAAAAATAGTATGATATGAAATTTGGCTTGTAGACGGGTCATCTATTCTGGCTCGAGGTCAAGTGCAAGTCTTTCAAGTCATGGGTCACCCAGCACCTTATAGTTAAAATATAGCCAATTTAGATTTTGCCCAAAATTAATTTCCAAAAGCACAAAAGAAATGGACCCGATTTGGACCCAAACCCGACTCGGATCCGAACCCGACTCGGACCCGATTTGAAGTTAAATTTGTACTCAATGTGCATTTTATCTCTAATTTATACTAATCTATGTTAAACCCAAATATAATATTAATCCAATGAATTTATTATTATCGGTTAACAATAACACTAATTTTAGTAACATGTAGGTCGCACTTTTGTGCTCTCATCACAACCCCCAACTAGCTTATTGCTAGTCTCTAGCAATTAAGTGCGAAAATGATAAAATGAGAGAGCAAAAGTGTTATTTATTATATAAATATCCTAAGATAAATACTCACTTTCGTAGAGCATTACGATTGCACTTAGCATGTGCAACAAGCCGTTAAACCCCTAGGTTACCCTAGTGGACGAGTGTTGTCTCGTGAGGGTTTGTAGTGAAGTTACCCACAAACTTCAATCCCAAAATAAAAGTTGGTTTGTGGAATTAAAGTCTTATTTCAAGTACATAACTGATAATTTCAAAAGCACACAAGGTTTTAATTACTAAGTAGCCCAAATTCTAGGTTAGTATGCAATTTAAGTTGAAGTCATTAAGTTTTCCGTTAGGGAGTTGTAAAACTTATTTATACTTGAGTGCTCAGTGAAGTTTGGACCATGCGCAAGCTAAGGTTTTGGATCTCCAAAATATCGCTAATATTAGTAGTTTCCAAGAATTGGTCGGACAAGACCTATTTGCTGATTCAAAATCATCTTTTCTGCAGGATTTCGAGAGTTGTGGATGTTTACTTTAATACCTCATGGGCTTTATCTGTAATATTCCAGTTTACTCGAATTTTTACAACGACGGCTTTCACACTATTGTCTTTCTTAAGGTCAATATACTTTTTTTTTCTTTTTTTTTCTTTTTTTTTGTTAAAGAGAAATGATAATGTATATATTGTGCACTTTTACTCCTATGATGATTCCTCCATGTAGCGAGCAATTAGTCGACAATTCTCACACTAGTTGGCATGAGGTGTCGGGCATCAAGACTCCCCTACGGACCTATGCTCGGGTTCCTCATCACAAGCCTGCTGACCTTTGACAATAGGTAGCCCTTTTCGATGTACCTGACTAAATCCACCATTTTTTTTTTTATTTTTTTTTAACTTTTTTTTTTGGATCAGAAAAAGATGGTTCATCAGGATTCGAGGTTGCTACCATATTCTCAACACAATGTCGAACCTATACCTTAGAAAATGCAGGCCAGATGTGTTGTGAAATTCAAAGCACTAATTAGCTTACAACTCACTAAAAGGAACTTAATAAAAAGAACTCACTTTGCACTACTTCCAACTAGTCATTGGGCTCTTAGATTTTATATACCTTGTGTGTTGTATATTTTTTTTTTTCAAAAATTTTAACTCAAAAATTTTAACTAAAAACTTTTTTTTTTTATAAAATTTCAAATTCAAATGCGTAAAAATACCCCCAAACCTAAATCTAACATTGTCCTCAATGTTAAAGAAAATTTAAAGCAGTAAGAGGACAGAGGAGAAGTATCTGATATGGGTGGGTTAATTGAAAGTTGGGGCAAAATCCTCCAAACCTGCATGTTAGTATATTTTTTTTTATAGAAGATATTTATATGTTGGGTTGCCTCCCAAGAGCGCTAAGTTTTATGTCTTCAGCCAGACAATTCTAATTCATTCATGATAAACAGGGTCGGTCAGAAGTGTCTCCTCAACTTCTGGACTCAGATACTTAAGGTATGGTTTTAAACGATGTCCATTGACTTGAAAGGACCTACCATCCTTGGTATTGCATATTACTACTGCACCATGCGGGTGCACTTTCTCTACTGTGTATGGGCCAGTCCAGCGAGATTTAAGTTTTCCAGGGAATAGATGTAATCGAGAATCATATAAGAGAACTTTTTGTCCTTGGTAAAACTCTTTACGAGTAATCATTTTATCATGCATGACTTTCATGCGATCCTTGTACTTCTTAACACACTCGTAACCATCGTTCCTAATTTCTTCAAGCTCGTCAAGCTGAAGCTTTCTATGTTCTCCCGCCTTGTCGAGATCGAAATTTAAGCGTTTGATTGCCCAATAGGCCTTGTGTTCTAACTCGACAGGTAAATGGCAAGCCTTGCCATAGACAATCCTGTATGGGGACATTCCAATTGGTGTTTTGTAGGCCGTACGATATGCCCACAATGCATCTGTTAACCTAAGGGACCAATCCTTTCGAGATGGATTGACAGTTTTCTCAAGGATGGTCTTGATTTCTCTGTTGGAAATCTCAACTTGTCCACTCGTTTGTGGATGATATGGTATACCGACCTTATGGGTGATGTTGTACTTCCTAGCAAGGGCTTTAAAAATTCTATTGCAAAAATGTTTCCCCCCATCACTAATGATAGCACGAGGGGTGCCAAAGCGAGCAAAGACAGACTCCTTAAGAAACTTGATCACTACTTTGTGATCATTGGTCTTACACGCTATAGCCTCAATCCACTTAGATACATAGTCAACAGCTAGGAGTATGTACTGGTGCCCAAATGATATAGGAAAAGGACCCATAAAATCAATACCCCAAACATCAAAGATTTCTATAATTAAGATTGGGTTTAGGGGCATCTCATTTTTTCTTGAAATTTTTCCTAGTCTTTGACATCGGTCACATGCTTTGCAATACTCGTGTGAGTCATGAAATAGTGTGGGCCAATAGAATCCGCACTGCAAAACCTTTGCAGCCATCTTTTTACCACTGAAATGACCACCACAAGCGTGGTCATGACAAAAGGAAAGGACATTCCTTTGATCGTGTTCAGGGATGCATCGTCTGATGATTTGATCAGGACAGTATTTGAACAGGTATGGTTCATCCCAAAAATACCATTTTACACGAGCTAGGAAGCGAAATTTCTCTTGTTTGGTCCAAGAGCTGGGCATTTGTTCAGTAACAAGGTAGTTGACTACATCAGCATACCATGGAACATTAGTATGGAAAATCATCATTAATTGTTCATCAGGGAAGGTCTCGGACACAGGCATGGATTCTCCAGATGATTCAATAATTAGTCTGGACAAGTGGTCAGCTACTACATTTTCAGATCCCTTTTTGTCTCGAATTTCGAGATCAAATTTCTAGAGCAATAGGATCCAACGAATGAGCCTAGCCTTAGCATCCTTCTTTGTGAGAAGGTACTTAAGGGCGGCATGATCAGAATAAATAAGAACCTTAGATCCTATCAGGTAGGGGCGGAATTTATCTAGAGCAAAAACAACTGCCAACAATTCTTTTTCAGTGGTGGAATAGTTGAGTTGGGCGTCATTTAGAGTTTTGCTTGCATAATGAATAACATGGGGAAGCTTCTCTACTCGCTGACCTAAGACAGCACCTATGGCATAATCAGATGCATCACACATGATTTCAAAAGGACGACTCCAATCAGGACTCCTTATGATGGGTGCTGAAGTTAGTTCAGACTTTAGTCTTTCGAAAGCAGTTATACAAATTGGCGAAAAATTAAAAGTAGCATCTTTCGCCAACAAATCGCATAAGGGTTTCGACAATTTACTGAAATCCTTGATAAAGCGGCGGTAAAAACCCGCATGCCCTAAAAAGGATCTGACTTCCCTAACAGTTTTGGGAGGTGGCAATTTAGCAATTAATTCTACTTTGGCCTTATCCACCTCAATTCCCCTTTGTGACACAATGTGTCCTAAAACAATACCCGATTCTACCATGAAATGACACTTCTCCCAGTTAAGAACTAAGTTTTTCTGTTTGCAGCGTTCTACCACAAGTGTCAAGTGGTGTAGACATTCCTCAAAATTGGATCCAAATACAGAAAAATCATCCATGAAAACTTCTAAAAATTTCTCTACCATGTCGGAGAAAATACTCATCATACACCGTTGGAATGTAGCTGGTGCATTGCATAGCCCAAAAGGCATGCGACGATAAGCAAAAGTGCCATAAGGACAGGTGAATGTGGTTTTCTCTTGATCCTCACGTGCGATAGGGACTTGGTTATATCCAGAATAACCATCGAGGAAACAGTAATGGGAGTGGCCAGCTAGACGTTAACATTTGGTCGTTGTAGTATAGTGGTAAGTATTCCCGCCTGTCACGCGGGTGACCCGGGTTCGATCCCCGGCAACGGCGCCAAAATTCTGTTCGTCATTTCCTGCCTACCTAAAAATACGCTAGACAGATCGTTGTTAGAACCGACGAACAAAGTTTAAATTTAAATTTACTCTTACCTGTTCTACTCGAAGAATAGTGGTCGTAAGAGGTCGATCCACAGGGAGGCGATTGGAGTTGCTTAAAAATAAAAATGTTCACTCGGATTCAAAAGCGATTTTTGAATATCAAAAGAAAAACATTACGTCGGAGATGTTGATAGATTCTCTAGTCTATCGAAGAATGATTTTTAATTAAAATTAACTAGAAGATATGTACTTAGATTCAAAAAGCATTTGTATATTTAATGGAAAAGAAGAGTTTTTTTGCATAAATTAAAATGGATGACAACAGTGCTTAGGGAGATTGAAGCCTGGAACATAGACTGCATGAAAGAAGATTTCATAAATTGCAACTAAAACGAGAATTTTTGAATGCATAAAACAAACTGCAGGAATTAAACTTAACCTAAAACATGAATTGCATAAAAGAAAAATTAATGGATTGCATTAAAAGATTTCATAAAAAGAAAACAGAAATTAACTTGAACCTAGAACAGGGATTGCATGAAAGAAATTTTGCTAGATTTCATAAAAATAAATTGATTACAAAGGTAGAAATGAAGATTGGTGGCTTGATGCTGCCTTTCTTCTGCAAATAAAATAAAAAAAAGAAATAACAAAAAATCAAAAAGAACACTTCTCCCTTTCTCTCCCACGGTGGAACAACATAAAATATTATTTTTTCTTTCTTTCTTTCTTCTCCAAAAGAACAGAGCAATGCTCTGTTTCTTTTTTCTTTCTTCTCTCCCACCGAGCTCTCTTTTGGTTCCCACCCCCACAACCGAGCACTCCCCCTGCCAATGGCCTCTCTCCCCTTCTTATAGCCCTTGGAGACATGGAAGAGGCGGGATCAGTGGGATAGGCTGGGCGGATTGCGGAAGGTGGGCTGCTGGCTGCGTGATGCTGGGGATCCGACGGGAGCTGGCACGGTGGCTGGCACGGAAGATATCTTGGAAGCTTCACGGCTGGCCACGGGATCAACGGGAGGACGTGGAAGAGACGCTGGGATGGAGCGGAAGAGGGGCTGCTGGCACGGGCTGAAACGCATGGATGGAAGGTTCACCGCGTGATACACTAGGGATCTGATCGCAAGATCCTTGGGAAATAGCTGCCGGTTGATTCGGTTGGGACGCGCTGGTGGCGGAATATCCGGGGAAGATGCTGGGATGCTGCGATTGCGGAGGATCTTCTCTGCTTCGGCTGGGCGATGCTGGGATGGAAGTTACATGTATGAAACGTGGGATGCTTGGCTGCATCGCTGTTTGAATCTCCATGCATGCGGGCTGAAATGGTGGGACTCTGCTGATGGCAAAATATCCGGAATGGCTGAAGGAAGAAGAGGCGTTGGGATTGACGGCTTAAGATGAAGACACTGATTTGGAAGGTGCAAGCGGACAGGATTGGAAGGAGTTGGGAATCCGGAAGAGGAACACGGATGGGATGAATCCTTTCTTCTCCCCTTCTTTCGCACGGGATGAAGCTGGGCGCTGTGCTATTGAGGTGCGCTGATTGCGCGTTGGGGACGAGCTGGCGGCGACGCGGATGGAAGGTGGGGACGCGGGCTGAAGAGGAAGGATGTGGCCTTGCTTGGATTACGGGAAGGAAGGAGACGCGGGCGTTGCGGACGAAGCAGGGACGCGAGAAGGCTGATCCGGCGGGAACACTGCGGGCGGCTGGAGTGGAAGATGAATCGGGAGCTAGAAGACACCAAGTTCCGTCCAATTAGTCATATATAAAAAAATAGTATGATATGAAATTTGGCTTGTAGACGGGTCATCTATTCTGGCTCGAGGTCAAGTGCAATTCTTTCAAGTCATGGGTCACCCAGCACCTTATAGTTATAATATAGCCAATTTAGATTTTGCCCAAAATTAATTTCCAAAAGCACAAAAGAAATGGACCCGATTTGGACCCAAACCCGACTCGGATCCGAACCCGACTCGGACCCGATTTGAAGTTAAATTTGTACTCAATGTGCATTTTATCTCTAATTTATACTAATCTATGTTAAACCCAAATATAATATTAATCCAATGAATTTATTATTATCGGTTAACAATAACACTAATTTTAGTAACATGTAGGTCGCACTTTTGTGCTCTCATCAGTGGCTAGTGTTAAGCATGACGAAAGAAATTTTTCTGGGTGAAAATCTTCTTAACTTTTTGGAGCAAACCAATCATGTTTGTAAATTCCTAAGTAAACGTCACATAGAAAGTCCTTTGGGTGTTGATGGTTCTTCTAGAAAGTTCAATCCTTTCAGGAAGTTCCTCCACCTGATGGCAGTCTCATATTCTATCGCCTGGAGAAGCAGCATCGCTGCCATTACCTTTCGGGACTGGCCATGAGACATACATACATCTCTATTCTTTTTTTTTATTTAAACTACGCATGGAGTAGATGATTCATTTTTCACCTAGTTGCTTCTTGCTACAATGAGTGGGTGGCTAGTGTTAAGCGTGACGAAGGAGATTTTTCATGATGAAAATCTTCTTAACTTTTTGGAGCAAACCAATCATGTTTGTAAATTCCTAAGTAAACGTCACATAGAAAGTCCTTTGGGTGTTGATGGTTCTTCTAGAAAGTTCAATCCTTTCAGGAAGTTCCTCCACCTGATGGCAGTCTCATATTCCATCGCCTGGAGAAGCAGCATCGCTGCCATTACCTTTCGGGACTGGCCATGAGACATACATACATCTCTATTCTTTTATATTTTTATTAAAACTAAGCATAAAGTAGATGTGTTTCATGTTTTTACCCAACCACTTCCCACTACAAGGAGTGGGTGGCTAGTGTTAAGTGTGACGAAGGAGATTTTTCTGGGTGAAAATCTTCTTAACTTGTTGGAGCAAACCAATCATGTTTGTAAATTCCTAAGTAAACGTCACATAGAAAGTCCTTTGGGTGTTGATGGTTCTTCTAGAAAGTTCAATCCTTTCAGGAAGTTCCTCCACCTGATGATGGTCTCATATTCCATCGCCTGGAGAAGCAGCATCGCTGCCATTACCTTTCAGGACTGGACATGAGACATACATACACCTCTTTTCTTTTATTTTTTTTATTTAAACTAAGCATGGAGTAGATGTGTTTCATTTTTTACCCAGCTGCTTCTTGCTAAAGGAGTGGGTGGCTAGTGTTAAGTGTGACGAAGGAAGTTTTTCTGGGTGAAAATCTTCTTAACTTATTGGAGCAAACCAATCATGTTTTTGTAAATTCCTAAGTAAACGTCATATAGAAAGTTCTTGGGTGTTGATGGTTCTTCTTGAAAGTGCAATCCTTCTAGGAAGTTCCTCCACCTGATGGCAGTCCCATATTCTATGGCCTGGAGGTGCAGCATTGGTGCCATTACCTTTCAGGACTGGCCATGAGACATACATACCCCTCTATTCTTTTGGTTTTGTTTTTTAAATTTAAACTAAGAATAGTGTAGACAAGTTGTTTCATTTTTAACCGAACTGCTTCTTGCCACAAGGAATGGCTAGTGTCAGTTGTGACGAATGAGATTTTTCTGGGTGAAAATCTCCTTAACTTGTTGGAGCAAACCAATCATGTTTGTAAATTCCTAAGTAAACGTCACATAGAAAGTCCGTGGGTGTTGATGGTTCTTCTTGAAAGTTCAATCCTTTCAGGAAGTTCCTCCACTAGATGACGGTCTCATATTCCAGCTCCTGGAGGAGCAACATTGCTGGCATTACTTTTTGGGACTGGCCATGAGACAGACATGCACTTTCTCTTTTGTTTCTTAATTAAACTAATCATCACCAGATGCATGCTGTTTCCCACCTTGCTTCTATATGCACGTCTGTTTTATGGTAACTTGAAAAGCAATTTAAGTAGCATAATGTCTTATTTTTAAGTCTTCACCATTGTATGTTTAACAACTTTTAGACTCTTGCTTATAGGCCCTACAGTTAAAGAATGTCTTGTAGTTCATCACATTCTTCATTCGCTTCTTATGTTTTTGAAGTTGCTTCCCTACTGGATGAGTGGCCTCCATTGGGTCATTTCTCAATGAGAAGCATACATTTAACATGGCCAGTATTAAACAGCATGGGGCATGTTGAGGTGCCGAGACAATGAGGTCACAATGGTTAACAGCCAGGTTACTGAAAATATAGCTAATGAAACTAAAAGCATGTACCATGATAGAATACACATCATCTAGCTAAAACTAACTCATGCATGCAACAGCGGACACAAGGTACTTAAATTGCATGAAATCTTCAAAGTGCTTTCCGCCTAAAGTTTAAACAGCCAGCATATGTATGCTTCTATAATTTGACATTTACCAGGAGACAGGTAACACAATGCAACAATAAAAAGCACCATAAACGAAAGGTAATGGCACCAATGCTGCACCTCCAGGCTATAGAATATGGGACTACCATCAGGTGGAGGAACCACCTGATGAGATAGAAAGGACTTCTTCTCCACCAATATTGATGAATTAAGAAAAAGATGGAAAATGCTCCACCCAAGAAAACCATGCATTTGTTTCCACAGTATTATGAATATGCATAATATTCATACAACCAATATACTAATTCTTGAATATAACAAAAATAAATACAAAGGACAAAAAAAAGCCTTTTTGTTTGAAAATGGAAGTAGAAATGCGAGATTACAGATTTTTCCTGCAAAGAATCATAAAAAACGAGAACCATAAATCAATAGACACCTAAACGGTCTTAATAATCACTTGTCTCTCACAAGCATCTAAATAACATGGTAAAATCTTAAAAAATATCTGCTAATAAAAAACAAATAAGAAGGTGCGGAGTCAAGACTTTTCACTGCGTATCTAGCAGAAACTGAGTAAAAAAATCAGGAGAGATCTAATAAAGCGTAAGCTTTCCAGGAGGAAAAAATGGAAGACCAAAACTTGAATGAAAAAATGGAATCCAATTGGTTTGATGAAGGAATCAAGCCTTACAATCGCCCTAAAATCGGACGCATTCATCCAGCAAAGATTAAACTTGTAAGGCTTCTACATCGGTCTCTTTTGTTTTCCCTAGAGCAAACAACAAAGGCAAGAAGGCGCTCATCTAAAGACATCCTTGAGCAGAGCAAAAAGGATCTAATGCCATGACCGCGATTCATTTGGCTAGATGAATCGGATCATAAAACCCTAATCAGATCACAAGATGGAAGCAAAGGATATCGAGAAAATCTGGAGGCAGGGGTAGGGAGGGCCAGAAAGCGAGAGAGGCGTTACCTCGCTTCGACATCTTAGAAACGCAGGAGGCGGCCGACGTTTTATAGAGCGCTTTCTAGGGTTTCTCGGCTTGTCCGAACCAAATTTACCGTTTTGACCTTATTGTGCAGGAACTTTTATGCGGACGTTTATAATGATAATCATTTAGGTATTTGGCTCAAACAAATAGTAACAAAGTCCAAGCTCTTAGAAAGGTCGCCATTGATGATTTGGTGCTTGAGGAGAAAGTGGCCTTCAATTTCTATTCCCTATTGTAGCATCTTCGCTCAGGAGGCTATTGATTTATCACACAAGGCTGGAGAAACTCTGTAATCTGTAATCACTATTAATCTGTATATGAATAGGTCTTATGATGGAGTATACTAAGACCAAACGAGGGTGTCATGAGAAAGTTTTCTTTCCTTGAGAAGTGGATTGCTTAGATTAATGATTGTTACAGGAACCCAATTTTCTCGTATTGATTAATGGCTCTTCCACTAGCACCTTTAAATCATTTATGCGATTGAGATGCCCCTTTCTCCTTTCCTCTTTACCTCTTCATACTGCGCTCTGAAATGTTGAGCATGGCTCTTGATCTTGAAATAGATGCTGGACGCTTGTCTAGATATAAAACAAAGAGAGATAGATGTACTTTCAACCATCTACTATTTATCGATGACTGCTTAGAAGGCACACAAAATCAGCTTTCAGTGAAAAAAAGGTTCAAAACTATAGTAGATTCGGAGAAGGCCTGAACAACATAAAAGATTCAACCAACTAAAAGCCTAGGATGACACACCTTATAGCTTTAGATATGCAACGTAAAACCTCGACAAATTGCAGCTGTTAGCATTACACTTCCTGTTTCAAGCAAACCTGTGCAACTTAGGAAATGGATTGAAACAGAAATGATGACTCTGACAGTATCCAGATCTTAAAAATGAATCCCAAGTCACAATCCCTCTTGTTGATCTCAGCTCTATCATACACATTCTTCCTAATGCCCTGCTTAGGCCTACTACTAGCCCCAAGAACTCCCATGGCCCATACTTAATGAGAATCACCTTCACAAGCTACCTTCCTTCTTGCCTATCTAACAACCGCCAGAATTTGCTTATACTAGCTGAATTGAACTTCAACAATTATTTACACCATTATATGAGCATGCATTAATTTCAGAAGTCATATAAACTCCAATAATTTGTCAAGAGGCTGAGTTGAAGCATAGCTGAAGTATATCTAATTATCATCACAAATACCTAGACAGCTCATATAGTTTACAATAATGATATGAAGCATGGACCATGCAAGCTTTGGCATACCCATTTATTCAAGAGATACTACTAGCATTCAAACACCATATCCGGCAGAAGATCTTGTCGAGGGGACTGGCCGCCCCGAAGCTGGAGGACCTCAACATACGAGAGCGTTTCCCCATGGAAGTGAGATGGAGAGGATCGAGAGGCTAGGGCTTTGGGGTTTTTCACATGGAGATCGAGTTAAGGGTTCTACGGTTATAGCAGAGGCGTGGAAGAGGTGGAGAGGTTTGAAAAGTTTTCCCTCGTCGGCAGTTGAATTTGTTTTACTTATTTTCTTCTTCCTCGATTCTGGATACCGAATTCATTTCTAATCCTTTGAAGAATTTCGCCGGCTTTGATAGAGATAGGAATTGAGGTTGTTGAAAGATGGAGATAAATGTCATCGCGTTGGATTATAGGAGATCAAAATCTTAACCGATATCATGATAAATCCACGCTTGTCCAGATATAAAACAAAGAGAGATAGATGTACTTTCAACCATCTACTATTTATCGATGACTGCTTATTGCTATCAAGAGCCAACAATGAGGATTGCTTTACTTTCAAGATAGTTAATTTAGAACTATAGCTTACGATAGCTTACAATCGAAGCCATCAACTTGTCTTAATACTCAATTCCCTTCATTCCACATATTGACCCCGCAATGCTTCAAAACATTATTGCTCTGCTACATATTCAAAAGATTGAACTGGTTGGTTGTTACCTTGGCATCCCTCTCAAAGGTGCTAGAATCATTATTCAAGACATTCAACCTATTAGATTCCACATTTTGGGTCATCTTGATTCAAGGAAATGGAAAACTATATCCATTACAAGTTGTTTAACCGTGATTAAATTAGTACAAAGCTTGTAATGACTTGGAACCATATTTGAAAAAAATAGCCAAGAAGTTGCTATTTCGATTTTTTGGCCCTATATAAGTGCTGAAGATATACTTGGTACATAGTCGATGTGAAACTATTTAGGGTAAGCCACATGAGTCTAAATTGCCTGTTTGATTGTCATCTAAATAATTTCCTAAGTAATCCCCTTTTATAAAAGAATTTATTGATTGGACTATGATATAAAATCGCCCGGAGAAGCAGCATTGCTGCCATTACCTTTCGGGACTGGCCATGAGACATACATATATCTCTATTCTTTTATATTTTTATTAAAACCAAGCATAGAGTAGATGTGTTTCATGTTTTTACCCAACCACTTCCCACTACAAGGAGTGGGTGGCTAGTGTTAAGTGTGACGAAGGAGATTTTTCTGGGTGAAAATCTTCTTAACTTGTTGGAGCAAACCAATCATGTTTGTAAATTCCTAAGTAAACGTCACATAGAAAGTCCTTTGGGTGTTGATGGTTCTTCTAGAAAGTTCAATCCTTTCAGGAAGTTTCTCCACCTGATGATGCATGGTCTCATATTCCATCGCCTGGAGAAGCAGCATCGATGCCATTACCTTTCGGGACTGGCCATGAGACATACGTACACCTCTTTTCTTTTATTTTTTTATTTAAACTAAGCATAGAGTAGATGTGTTTCATTTTTTACCCAGCTGCTTCTTGCTACAAGGAGTGGGTGGCTAGTGTTAAGTGTGACGAAGGAGGTTTTTCTGGGTGAAAATCTTCTTAACTTGTTGGAGCAAACCAATCATGTTTTTGTAAATTCCTAAGTAAACGTCATATAGAAAGTTCTTGGGTGTTGATGGTTCTTCTTGAAAGTGCAATCCTTCTAGGAAGTTCCTCCACCTGATGGCAGTCCCATATTCTATGGCCTGGAGGTGCAGCATTGGTGCCATTACCTTTCAGGACTGGCCATGAGACATACATACACCTCTATTCTTTTGGTTTTGTTTTTTAATTTAAACTAAGAATAGTGTAGACATGTTGTTTCATTTTTAGCCGAACTGCTTCTTGCCACAAGGAATGGCTAGCGTCAGTTGTGACGAAGGAGATTTTTTTGGGTGAAAATCTTCTTAACTTGTTGGAGCAAACCAATCATGTTTGTAAATTCCTAAGTAAACGTCACCCGAGTAATGCATTTCTTTTTCTAAATTTGATTAGCAAAATTCCTTACTTGTTTGAGGATGTATGTATGAATATCAATTATGCCTCAATTTGATATAGTATCCATTGCAACACTTGCCCCTAGGACAACACAAAAGCATCCTAAAGTTTTTTACGAACTAGTGAATTTTTTAGAAGCAGGAGGGAATACCTTATTCGTTACAATTATTATTCAGCATCAAGCTCGTATTCTAAAGACGCCTTTCACATGTTTCTGCTTAGAAACTAAATAAAGTTGGGTCTACCAAGTGTAACAGCTAACAGGTCATTATAAATTATATCTCAGAGTCATTCTAGAGTGTTGACTATTTTGGACTTTGCTCCAAATATTGGTTTTGAGAGGGACCTATTTGCAAAATGATATTTCATTATATAAAAGGTACATGTTACCTCTTTTCCCGTGGGATGAAGGGCTTTGTTTTGTTTTTAGGTTGAAAGGGTTTTTCAGCCGCCGCCGCTCCCATCTTCTTCCTCTCGTGCGCTCTCGGTCTCCTGGCAACATCTGACTTGGTTTCCCTTCTGTCTTCACTCGCTGGAGGCTTTCTTCCTTCTTCCTTCTTCAACCGTGGCTTCTTCCTGTGGCTTCCCTGTTCCCGTGAGCCCCTTTCTTCTTTGCTGTTCACAGAAATTGCAACAAGGGAAGGTATGGTTTTGATACTCATTTGATCTACCATTGGAGCCGTAGAAAGGTTGATTTGCATACTACACTTTTGATCTATCATTGTGGCTGCAGAAGGGTGATCCGATCAGGTTGTTTCTTGCTTTATATTTGGTTTTATATTGCCTCATATTGTGATCATTTGGCAGTCCATATTTTGGGCTCTTATGTATCTATGTTTGTACCCTATTGGGAAGATTGATATAATGGATTGCTCCTCCTCCCCGTGGATGGAGGCACTTGCTGCCGAACCACGTAAATTTGGTGTCTTTGTGCTTATCTTTTCATGCCTGTGATGTGTTTGATGGAATGCCTGAATGAGTCCCATTCTTAATTGGTAAGCCGGATACAGTGAGTTTGTGCCCATTAATCCCAACATAGAGCCAAATACAATAAGAAGGATTGAAAAATAAAGGAAAAAAATCATGAGGCATGTCCTTCTTTAATTTCCATGCACCACCATCAGTATCACCTTAATCTCTCTCCAATCCCATATCTACACACACCATGATTGAAAGTGATCTAAAAACAGACCTTAGGGGATAATGATAGTCAACTTTAAAGACCACGCAATAGCACGTATCTAGTAGAATAGTGATTACGGGTATCGATCCACAGGAATTGGGATACAGTTGTTTTCTTAAAAAATATATATTTAAAAGAAAAAGTTTGTGAAGAAAATTAAACTAAGAAATTTAATATAAAAATGCAATTAAAAGGATATCAGTTGAGAGAACCTAGGGCAAGGAATTCACCACTAACATCGGAACAAGGGTTATTTGTTATGTATTTCATTCTTGGATCATTATGCAAATTGACTACAAGTCTAATAAGCATTCAAATAAAAATTTCATAAAAGTAATTTAGGCATAATCCATCTTTAGTTAGCATGAAATGTCTACCCTAATTTAAGGTGGCAGCACATTGCATCTTCCTTAAGCATGAACTATCTTATTTTTACTTCAATGATCATGAAGAGCAATTGTATAAACGTCATACTAAAAATTATAGAAATTAAATATGAGATGAAATGAAATATTCATTAGGAGCAAAATAAAGTTTATATAACTCCAGGAATAGAAAATTAAAATATAAAACCCTTGGCCCTTTGTTAGGGCTGCATCCAGCCCTAGAGAGGAAATCAGCCTTCCATGGAGTCGCGGGCGACAGCAGCAGTGGCACAGCAGCGGGCTCCCATTTATTTCTTTCTTCCTCTGGCGACTTCCATCGAAAACTTCCTCTCAGCACTTCATTATTTTTTATATGAGAAGTTATTCCCGAAATACCCCAAAGTCTTCTCTCTCTCCTTTTATTCTTGTGGGAACTCCCTGAGAAGAGCCAAGCTCTTCTTCTCCCGGTGGGGAACTTGGCCTCTCCGGAGATTGTGAAGATATGTGAAACCCCCACCGAAGTTGCCTCCCCTGTTTCACGCCTGGCCTTTTATAGGCTCCAATCTCTCTTTCCTCTTCCTTATTTTGAATCATGGATAAGGATGAACCCTTTGCCGTTGGGATGAAGCTTGGCCTGATTCGCTGGACTGCTGTGGTTCGGATCAAAGGAGAAGACGCGTGAAGCCGTTCGTGGATAATGAAATTTGCTGGGAAGTTTGTGGATGATGCCATTGATTGAATCCATGGATAAGGATGGATCACAATGGGATGAAGGTGGATGGATCCGTGAGCAGGGGATAGGAAGTTGGGACCTCGGCTGACAGCTGGGAACGGATGTGAAGTGATCCGGAACAGGGGAAGACGATGAGAGGATAAGCTTGGATCTTATCCATGGGCGATGAAGTTAATCCAAGTGCTAGGAAGGATTTGGAAGAGGATGAGGATGGGAGCAAATCCAGATGGGGTCTGGATTCTCGGGAACGGCTTGGGACGTTGGGAGTAATCCGGCAGAAGGTTGCTGGTTCTCATCCGGAAGATGGCTGGGAATTTGGCTGAGATGAAGATGCTAGGATGATGTTCACGAACGGGAGGAGATGGATGCCGAATCTGCTGAACCGTGATGAAGAGGATGACGTTGAATCCTAGCTGGTCGTGGGATAAGGATGAACTCGGACGGATTCGTGAGCTGGGAGGAAGGCTGCGGACGACTAGATTACAATCATGGGAGAGAGGAATCCAGAAGAGGATCTCGGTTTGGGAAGCGGCTGAGAAGAAATCTGGGAAGAAGGTGACATGGTTACAACGCGGAGAAACAGGGGATGTTGATGTTCTAATCTAGATTCGGTTCTGGATGAATGTTGGGAAATAGGGGAGCTGGGAAGGACGTGGAGGTTTGGAATCGGCTGATGGCTTGGTTTTGTTGTGGGACACGGGAGATGATGATCTGGTGACGTTGTTGAGAGCTTATCCGTAGAGGGGATCTAGCGGGAGAAGCTGGGATTTGAGTTTATCCCACGGGCGAAGAGGAGGGGAGATGAGCTGGGGCTCTCTACCGAAATGCCAGGAGGGTGGAGGAGGTTTTGTTTGACGTGGAACAGGGGCTGAGCTTGCTCGTGGATGATGAACGGGAAGGCTAGGATCAAACGCGAATGCTGGGCTGTTTGGTAGAGAGACGTGGAGGAAGATGGAAACGGGCGTGAGGGGAAATCTGGAGGTTGGGATGATGGGAATTGAACCGTTTGAAACAGGGGAGTTAATCCTATTCGGCTGGGAAAAGGCCAATGACCAGAATTCTCTGAGATCTGTGCAACTATAGATGAATAGATGATATACTTTGAGATCTGAGAAATAAATGATTGAAAAGTGTGGGAAGAGAAGTAGGTGAACTTGTGAAGAAACAGAAATTAATGGGAAGTACTGGATTTTGGAGGAGAGTTCTTGGAGTCGACTCCGGAGGATATGGAATTATGAAATGATGCAGTGTAGGTTTAGGTTTTATCTTATTGAGCTTGATTCGACCTGCATACATTAAGCTTAATCAATAATCAAAATTGAATTAAAATGCATTGATGAAGGTGAACATATTTTTTAGTTGAATTTACAAAATATGTGAATTAAAATAATGATAAGTGCTATGAATAAGATATTAGTTCATGCATTATTTAGCACTTATCAGATAAGCATAGATTTTTCAAACTATTGGATATAAGAGACACCCAAAGATTTTCATGAGGCATCGTCTTCATATGCTGGCTATTTAAACTTTAGGCGGAAAGCACTTTGAAGATTTCATGCAATTTAAGTACCTTGTGTCCACTTTTATTTTTTTATTTAAAGTAAGCATAGAGTAGATGTGTTTCATTTTTTACCCAGCTGCTTCTTGCTACAAGGAGTGGGTGGCTAGTGTTAAGTGTGACGAAGGAGGTTTTTCTGGGTGAAAATCTTCTTAACTTGTTGGAGCAAACCAATCATGTTTTTGTAAATTCCTAAGTAAACGTCATATAGAAAGTTCTTGGGTGTTGATGGTTCTTCTTGAAAGTTTAAATACCTTACGATAGCTCGTTTATGGTGTCTACACTATTATTTTGTTCCAAATTTACGACTATTAAATCACACTTATTATATGAAATCTAATGCAAAGTAGCAGTCAAACAGCAAGGAAAAATATTTAAGTAAGATTTCCATTACACATAAAATAAATTGCAGAAATTAAACTGACACTTAAAATATAGATTGTATAAAAAGAAAATTGATGGATTTCATAAAAATAAAATTGATTGCAAGAAAAAAAATGAAGATTGGAAGCCTAATGTTTCTTTTCTTCTGCGAAGAAAGCAAGAAATAACAAGAAACTTCCTCTTCTTTTATTCTACAAATAACAAGAAAACAAGAAAAGAAAACAGAGCATGGCTCCCCCTCGGTGGAACTCCTAAATAAAATAGAATACTTTTTTTTTTCCTTCCTTCTTAAAGCAGAGCTCTTCTTAAAACAGAGCTCTCCCCTATTTCTTGGCCCCAACCGAGAACTCTCTTTCTTTTTCTTTTCAAAAACAGAGCTCCCTTAGCCGATGGCCTCTCCTCCCTTTATATAGATCTCTACCTTCTTCTTAAAGCCGACAATGAATCCATGGGGAACGAACGCATGATCCTTGGGGCGGAATGCACGCAAACGGCTGGATCAAGGGAGCTGGCTTGATGGATGTGCGGACGTGGAGGCTGCAACAGAAGGAGATCACGGGATCGCTGGGAGGAGGCTGATCTGGAATGAAGAGTCCCGCGGGATCGACGGGAGGAAGGAGAGGGCGGATGCGGCTTGCTGATCTATGCATCGCGGACGCTTGGGATCTCAAATCCGGAAGAGAGTTGGGACTTCCTTCATGGATGGCTGCGATGGGTGCTGGGTCCCTGGAAATGGAAGGAGCTGCAGATGGTATGGCTGGGATTATGCATGATCCCATGGGGTGAGAGATGCGGAGGCTGCAATGGAAGGATGGCTGGCTTCACGAAAGGCTGGGACGCAGAGGGAATCCGGAAGAAGCTAGGAAATTGCTCGGGATGCTGGATGCGGTGTCTGGGATCACGCCTTGCAATCGGATGGGCTTGATTGCAGCGTGGGATGCCGTGGCTGGGCGGATCATGGAGAAGAAGAGCTTTGAATGCTGATTCGGGAATGCTTGGATCACGGGATGCTGTGGATGTTGATCACGAATGATGGACGGCTGCGGCACTGCGGGAGGAAGAAGAAAAACAGTGAAAAAATGAACAGTGTTTTCTCGTGACACTGTTCATATGAACAGTGTTTAGTCATATGAACAGTGTTAAACATTAGTCATATGAATAGTTTCATCTCAAACACTGTTCATATGAATAGTAACTTCAGGAATGAATAGTATTTTCAGCTATTCTTCATGAGATTGGAGGTTAGAAAGGTCTTTTTTTTGTGATGAAGTGAGAGTGGGAATCTCTATTCCGAAAGAGTGCGGGTGCTAATCCAGAAAGAAGAGAACGCGAGGATCACTGGGAGATCGCACGCGGGCTCGGATGTTTGGGTGCAAATATGCTTGAAAGGTAATGGCTGCGATGCTGCTTCTCCAGGCGATGGAATATGAGACTGCCATCAGGTGGAGGAACTTCCTGAAAGGATTGAACTTTCTAGAAGAACCATCAACACCCAAAGGACTTTCTATGTGACGTTTACTTAGGAATTTACAAACATGATTGGTTTGCTCCAAAAAGTTAAGAAGATTTTCACCCAGAAAAATCTCCTTCGTCACGCTTAACACTAGCCACCCACTCATTGTAGCAAGAAGCAACTAGGTAAAAAATGAATCATCTACTCCATGCTTAGTTTAAATATAAAAAAAAGAATAGAGGTGTATGTATGTCTCATGGCCAGTCCCGAAAGGTGATGCAGCAATGCTGCTTCTCCAGGCAATGGAATATGAGACTGTCATCAGGAGGAGGAACTTTCTGAAAGGTTGAACTTTCTAGAAGAACCATCAACACCCAAAGACTTTCTATGTGACGTTTACTTAGGAATTTACAAACATGATTGGTTTGCTCCAACAAGTTAAGGAGATTATCACCCAGAAAAATCTCCTTCGTCACACCTAACACTAGCCACTCCTTATAGCAACAGGAAGTTGGGTAGAAAACAACATGTCTTCTCTGATTCTTAGTTTAAATAAAAAACCAAAAGAGTCTATTTGAAAATCGACGCCAGGTAATAGAAAAAGTTAACTATAGAAGGTCAAAATCATATTCCAAATTTAGATGATTTTACAGAGCCTAAAAAACTATAATCCTCTTTGTGTCTATTGATTTAGGTGTCGATTAAGTAGTTAATGGAGAATTGAAGGGATTAACCATTTATCAATCTAATTGATCAAGTAATTAGATTGCATTATTTCATCGCATGTAGCAATTATAATTTTCATATCTGAAATCTAATTGATTATCTTATGACATGGGTTGCTGATCATGCTAAACATGATTCTAAACTTTGTAATCCCATTAACAATGCAATTAGAATCATCAATTTACTACATAAAAAATCAGCATGCAAAAAATCAGCAACCCTGAAAAAATTTGATTCGTTGCAATTATTATTCAGCATCAAGCTTGTATTCTAAAAACGCCTTTCACATGTTTCTGCTTAGAAACTAAGTAAAGTTGGGTCTACCAAGTGTAACAGCTAACAGATCATTATAAATTATATCTCAAAGTCATTTTTGATAATATCTAAGTCTGACATTCATTTATAATACCTATTTAGGATCATTTTACGATAATCATATTTCAAAAGAAAAATCGACCCATTGAAGTTCCTCCACCTGATGATGGTCTCATATTCCATCGCCTGGAGAAGCTGCATCACTGCCATTACCTTTCGGGACTGGCCATGAGACATACATACACCTCTGTTCTTTTATTTTTTTATTTAAACTAAGCATAGAGTAGATGTGTTTCATTTTTTACCCAGCTGCTTCTTGCTACAAGGAGTGGGTGGCTAGTGTTAAGTGTGACGAAGGAAGTTTTTCTGGGTGAAAATCTTCTTAACTTGTTGAGCAAACCAATCATGTTTTTGTAAATTCCTAAGTAAATGTCGTATAGAAAGTTCTTGGGTGTTGATGGTTCTTCTTGAAAGTGCAATCCTTCTAGGAAGTTCCTCCACCTGATGGCAGTCCCATATTCTATGGCCTGGAGCTGCAGCATTGGTGCCATTACCTTTCAGGACTGGCCATGAGACATACATACACCTCTATTCTTTTGGTTTTGTTTTTTAAATTTAAACTAAGAATAGTGTAGACATGTTGTTTCATTTTTAACCAAACTGCTTCTTGCCACAAGGAATGGCTAGTGTCAATTGTGACGAAGGAGATTTTTCTGGGTGAAAATCTCCTTAACTTGTTGGAGCAAACCAATCATGTTTGTAAATTCCTAAGTAAACGTCACATAGAAAGTCCTTGGGTGTTGATGGTTCTTCTTAAAAGTTCAATCCTTTCAGGAAGTTCCTCCACTGGATGACGGTCTCATATTCCAGCTCCTGGAGGAGCAACATTGCTGCCATTACTTTTTGGGACTGGCCATGAGACAGACATGCACTTTCTCTTTCGTTTCTTAATTAAACTAATCATCACCAGATGCATGCTGTTTCCCACCTTGCTTCTATATGCACGTTTGTTTTATGGTAACTTGAAAAGCAATTTAAGTAGCATAATGTCTTATTTTTAAGTCTTCACCATTGTATGTTTAACAACTTTTAGACTCTTGCTTATAGGCCCTACAGTTAAAGAATGTATTGTAGTTCATCACATTCTTCATTCGCTTCTTATGTTTTTGAAGTTGCTTCCCTACTGGATGAGTGGCCTCCATTGGGTCATTTCTCAGTGAGAAGCATACATTTAACATGGCCAGTATTAAACAGCATGGTGCTTTTTATTGTTGCATTGTGTTACCTGTCTCCTGGTGAATGTCAAATTAAAGAAGCATACATATGCTGGCTGTTTAAACTTTAGGCGGAAAGCACTTTGAAGATTTCATGCAATTTAAGTACCTTGTGTCCGCTGTTGCATGCATGAGTTAGTTTTAGCTAGATGATGTGTATTCTATCATGGTACATGCTTTTGGTTTCACTAGCTATATTTTTAGTAACCTGGCTGTTAACCATTGTGACCTCATTGTCTCGGCACCTCAACATGCCCCATGAAATCAACATGGCTCCTGTTTTTTGGGGATGTCGCCCCGTATTACACTTGGATGAGAACCATATAGCCACATGAGATTATCAGACGTCAATCTATTACACTCATAGAAGAATTGTGGTTATGCACGGCTACTTTTCATCATGCATTTGCTGTGTGATAATGAAACAGCTGTTTTTGGCTATTTAATGAGCCTAATTCATCATAAAAGCCTATTAAATATTTATAATTTTAAACGAAGGCATGTAAGGAATTGGTTGGGAATTGGCATTGAAACCCTCCTCCTTGTGACCCTATTTATTACAAGCACATCACGTCAATCAATCAGTTGGTCTTCAACTCTTGAATTGTTCCCGAGCCTCCTTGATTCGATCCTTGATCAACTCTTGATCCAATCGCCATCAACCGCTCAAATCGCCCTTCATCTCATGTATTGTCTTCGACTTAATCGTTGACGTACATTATATCACAGAAATACAACCAAATATAAAATAATAAATTACATCCCCTTTTAGGAGGCACGCAGGCCTCTCAAAACATCAAATAAGATGCATGCAAGCATCTGAAAAATTACATGACGTTATAGATCACATCGCAGGTCGTTACATTTGATACCAAAAGGGTTTGAATCCTATGATCATCACCGCATGCAGCAATTATAATTTTCAGATCTGAAATCTAATTGATTATCTTATGACATGGGTTGTTAAGCATACTAAACATGATTCTAAACTTTGTAATCCCATTAACAATGCAATTAGAATCATCAATTTATCACATAAAAAATCAGCAACCCTGAAAAAATCTGCATGCAGAAAATTTTCAGCATGCATAACTTTTTAAATTTTAGATCTAAGATGCCTATTAATAATTAATCCTTACCTTAATCTACGAAGCCTAGGCTCTGATACCACTGTTGGGAACCCGCCCATGCCGCTTATTGTACCACGCCTCTTGACAAAATAAATTTAAAATTTAGCACTTATATATATATATGCATCCTCTTCCTATTAGTGACTGAGAAGTCTTTTTTTAAAATTATTGGTGGGGATACAGCTTAATTTTTATTAATATGGTTGATTTACAGCTTATAAATAGACCGTCCAAATCATGGGTAGGTCAATTATAGAAGGGAAAAAAAATAGATTTTACTGGAAGAACCATCAACACCCAAAGACTTATTTTACGTAAAATATATATATATATATATATATATATATATATATATATATATATATATATATATATATATATATATATATATATATATATATATATATATATATATATATATACTCTTTCAACCATCTACTATTTATCGATGACTGCTTATTGCTATCAAGAGCCAACAATGAGGATTGCTTTATTTTCAAGATAGTTAATTCAGAACTATAGCTTACGATCGAAGCCATCAACTTGTCTTAATACTCAATTCCCTTCATTCCACATATTGACCCCGCAATGCTTCAAAACATTATTGCTCTGCTATATATTCAAAAGATTGAACTGGTTGGTTGTTACCTTGGCATCCCTCTCAAAGGTGCTAGAATCATTATTCAAGACATTCAACCTATTAGATTCCACATCTTGGGTCATCTTGATTCAAGGAAATGGAAAACTATATCCATTACAAGTTGTTTAACTATGATTAAATTAGTACAAAGCTTGTAATGACTTGGAACCATATTTGAAAAAAATAGCCAAGAAGTTGCTATTTCGATTTTTTGGCCCTATATAAGTGCTGAAGATCTACTTGGTACATAGTTGACATGAACTAAATGCACGCCTGTATTGGTCCTCATATACTCTCCACATTTAAGTCCTAGTATTTTCATCAAACTAAAGATCCAAATCTATTCAATTCCAATCATAAATACCTTGATCAGCCCATGATTCATCCAAATAGATTTGCGTCACAATATCCTATTTTAAGATATGGGGCAATATTCTTCGTAAGATAGTATTTTTTGGCTTTAATCAAACCATTTTTTTTACTTTTTATTATTGCCACCATGTTGGCTTGTGTAACAGCACCATGCATGCCATCCTAGACATTGGCACTATACTCTTGTATATATATATATATATATATATATATATATATATATATATATATATATATATATATATATATATATATATATATATATATATATATATATATATATATATATATCATTATTATATCACCTATATATATATTTTAAATGACCCCACTAATAGGAAGAGGATGCATATATATATATATATATATATATATATATATATATATATATATATATATATATATATATATATATATATATATCATTATTTTTTCGAAAACCAACATTTTCTTCCGAAGACTCGCAACCCTTCTAAAAAAGACATCGGACAAAAAAAAGTATTTTAAAGTATTTAAACCAACTAAAATTTAGAAAATAAGAAAAATTTCAATCTTTTTTTAAATTAAAACTCCAACAGATCACACTTCATATGATAGTGCTTACCATCATTGATAGTGTTTCCAAAGTAGTCTTACCATCCTATATTACTGTTGTTGTTGCTCGATTTCATTTCATGACTATTTACCCATATAACATTTCTTGATCGAGTAACATTATGCATGTTTTACTGTGACTTTGTTGCCAAGATGGATTGTCAAAATTCCTGTTTCATTGTTTAAAATGTATCCACTTTCAACAAGAAACCTCTTACACTAAAAAAAAACTATTTTGATGGGACTTGTGATGATTCATACAATGATATCCGAGCTGCTCCACCAGTCTTCCATCTGAATATTCTGATGGTACAAAAAAACTATTATTTTTCAAAGTATATATATGTATGCTATAGCTCCATCACAACACCACTCATGTGCTTTCTGAAGTATGGATACTATAGCTCGATCACATAGTATTCGTTGTCTCCATACCATATGCACTTTATCAACTAAGCTTGCCGAAAAAAACATGTTTCCACATAAGAAATCAGGTTTTCGGACCATACAAATAATAGAGCAAATGAATTAGAAAGGCTTATCGCTTCTATACAGGGTCTGCTTGTCAAGATTCAAGATTATCAGCACACATGATTACCCTTTCAACAATCTTGAATGACCCTTTCATTGTAAGAACCTGTGCAGGCGTGTGTTTAGTCCCATATCGGTTATCTGATGGGTAGATCTTGGATATCTATACAGGATCAAAAAACTTAAATAATACATTTTGGTTAGCCATTTTAGGTAAGATCCTAAATTGTTACAAATGGTATTAGAACGGACCTAGCCCATAACCTATGTGGACTGGGGGACACTGCATCACGTATTCATTGGGGCTTACCATCGGCCGATCGTAGTGTTTGTAACCATGCGGGCATGTATTTAGTCCCACATCAGTTATTCGCTGGGTAGATCTTAAATATCTATACAGAATCAAAAAATCCAAATAATATTTTCTGGCTAGCCATTTTGGATGAAGTCCTGAATTATTACAATCGACACGTAATATGTTGAGCTTTTCTGATCAACCTTATGGATATTATAATAAATTTTTGCTTGATAATGCAAGTAGGGAGCCTTAGGAAACCCTTAGCCCACATGAGATCAAGGTAGCATAGCCAAAAAAAAAACAAAAAAAAACAAAAAAAAAAAAAAAACAAACGAAAGAAAGCTCGATATAGATTAGAACTAGAAGCAGCAAAACAAACTAGAAGCAGGAATAATTAAAACTTAGAAGGAAGATAAGAACTAGAAGTAAGAAAAAAATCAAGAAGAAAACAAAAATCTAATCCGCTTCCAATTCCGATTGCAAACTGAATGCACCCTAATTCTTACACGCAGAAGGATAAGATGTTAGATGTACCAATGGAACTGTTTACATAATGAAATAGTATATTCCAACCCTTTTGCTTAATTATTTACATACAAAAGCACATGAATGATATGTGGAATAGCACTGAGTCTTAATTATCCCTAATGTGCAGAACAAGTCTTTATCATTATCATTATTATTATTATTATTATTATTATTATTTTTGGTAAAATGGCTATTCATATTCATGTAACTCTAACATGAGTACATCCAGCCAGATCACAAAAAAGTAAGGAATACAAAGGAAGAGGCACGGCTGATGCAGACGTCCAAAAAAAAATTCACTAGAATGCTGGACGATAAAGGAGGCGACCCAATCTACTACCCTGTTCGCCTCTCTGAACACATGTGCTGCCTGAATGACTCCCATCATCTGAGCTAATCTGGGAGCCTCCCAGATAAATGGATGACCATCACCATATCTATCCGCTCCACGGATCCAATCAATCATCATAGAAGAGTTCCCCTATAGGTACACTTGCTCGGCCCCAAGCATCCGCCCAGCATAAGATATTCCCTCCCAGGCTGCCCGCAACTCTGCCCCAACTACTGTAAGTCCTAGTGTGCACCGCCCTTCCGCTGCTATCAACCTACCAAAATGGTCCATGATCACAAATCCAACGCCTCCAGACATACCGTTCATCGACCTGCTGCCGTCGAAGTTCACTTTGAGATGACCAAGGGGTGGAGGTTGGGATACCCAAGAAATAAATGCAAACCGGTGCGCTATGACAGCGTGAAGATACCCCAGATGTCTCTAATCATTTCAGAAGAAAACACAGTGGTAGCGGCGGTAACCTCCCTTGCATGTAGTATAGCTATGTCTACCACCATCCTCAATGGCGACCTTCTCCACTCAAACAAGCCGGCATTTTTGTCCAATCAAATATGGTTGGATAGGTATGCTGTAAGAAACAAGTCATTTTTTTTTTTTAATGGTTACGATAATCCGTCGTTGAATTTCAACTTGATATCGATGATGAGACACCGGTCTGTCGGTCCAGAGTCCAGACCGGTCTGGGAATGAGAAGACTCGGAGATCGAGGATTCAGCCGCCGTTCATCTCGGATCAGACGGTGCGTAATCACTGCCGGTATCTTCACAAACCCTAGCCCTCTTTATATTCCCGGGCCTTGGCTATTTCTCGGCCGAAGTACGCGAGTCCGAGCGCTTCAGGAGGAGCAGAGGGGGAGGCCGCGGCGCTTAGGAGGACAAAATGGTTTGATTTTTTGCTGTTCTTGTCTCGATCCAAATTATCCAACTTATAGTAGCAATATTAATTTGTGCTGTTGTTTTTTTCCGATCGATCGGGGTTTAATAAAGTTTGCAAGCTTTGCCACTTGATCTAGATTTTTGTTCGCAAGGCTCTGAAAATTTTCTTTGCAACTAAAAGTTCTTTATTAGGTTTTATATGAAGTTTTTCTTATTGAAATCTTTTTGTTTTGGGTTGTGAGACATTCATTATCTATGGAGGATTATTTGGTTGGCTATTATCTTGGATCGATCACATAATGCTTTTGTTTTTTCTTTTCCTTTCTTTAAACCGAAGAAGAAAAATGAAGCAACTGAACAGCATGTATGCTTAAATCATTTGCTTTTTTGAATTGCTTGCAAAATCTTCAGAGCATTTGGAAGCAAAGATTTGTTGCTTTCAAAATAGAGTGAAAATAGAACCAGAGAATGGCAGAAGTTTTCTGCAAATGCTATCTTCCACATCAATTTCTAGTTAACCAGTTTGTCGGAAAAAAAAAAAACAAAGACAGCTCTAATGCCACATAGGTCCTGAACATGGGTGGGATTCATGATTTTTTTTTTTTTTGATACATGCAACTGTAGTTGCTGTAGCTTGATTTGTGTGTGTACGTATGCATGCCTGTGTTTGGAGAGTTTCAAGTGGGAATTGTAAGAACAAAGACCCTATTTAGTTGGATCCACTATAGGAGGTGACTTCACTTGTTGTTTTAACTATATCCTTATGCTTATTTCATTCTAAATATGCTGACATATTAAAAATGAATGAACGTACAATTAACAAAAAAAAGGTATTGATAGAATTTTTTCTTACTTGTAACTTTGCAAACATACATGTATTGTTCGTACTTTCTCTCTTACATATTCAAAAGATTGAACTGGTTGGTTGTTACCTTGGCATCCCTCTCAAAGGTGCTAGAATCATTATTCAAGACATTCAACCTATTAGATTCCACATCTTGGGTCATCTTGATTCAAGGAAATGGAAAACTATATCCATTACAAGTTGTTTATATGTAGCAGAGCAATAATGTTTTGAAGCATTGCGGGGTCAATATGTGGAATGAAGGGAATTGAGTATTAAGACAAGCTGATGGCTTCGATCATAAGCTATCGTAAGCTATAGTTCTGAATTAACTATCTTGAAAGTAAAGCAATCCTCATTGTTGGCTCTTGATAGCAATAAGCAGTCATCGATAAATAGTAGATGGTTGAAAGTACATCTATCTCTCTTTGTTTTATATCTAGACAAGCGTCCAGCATCTATTTCAAGATCAAGAGCCATGTTCAACATTTCAGAGCGCAGTATGAAGAGGTAAAGAGGAAAGGAGAAAGGGGCATCTCAATCGCATAAATGATTTAAAGGTGCTAGTGGAAGAGCCATTAATCAATACGAGAAAATTGGGTTCATGTAACAATCATTAATCCAAGCAATCCACTTCTCAAGGAAAGAAAACTTTCTCATGACACCCTCGTTTGGTCTTAGTATACTCGATCATAAGTCCTATTCATATATAGATTAATAGTGATTACAGATTACAGAGTTTCTCCAGCCTTGTGTGATAAATCAATAGCCTCCAGAGCGAAGATGCTACAATAGGGAATAGAAATTAAAGGCCACTTTCTCCTCAAGCACCAAATCATCAATGGCGACCTTTCTAAGAGCTTGGACTTTGTTACTATTTGTTTAAGCCAAATACCCAAATGATTATCATTATAAACGTTCGCATAAAAGTTCCCGCACAATAAGGTCAAAATGGTAAATTTGGTTCTGGCAAGCCGAGAAACCCTAGAAAGCGCTATATAAAACGTCTGCCGCCTCCTGCGTTTCTAAGATGTCGAAGCGAGGTAACGCCTCTCTCGCTTTCTGGCCCTCCCTACCCCCGCCTCCGGATTTTCTCGATATCCTTTGCTTCCATCTTGTGATCTGATTAGGGTTTTATGATCCGATTCATCTAGCCAAATGAATCGCGGTCATGGCATTAGATCCTTTTTGCTTTGCTCAAAGATGTCTTCAGATGAGAGCCTTCTTGTCTTTGTTGTTTGCTTTAGGGAAAACAATAAGAGATCGATGCAGAAGCCTTGCAAGTTTAATCTTTGCTGGATGAATGCGTCCGATTTTAGGGCGATTGTAAGGCTTGATTCCTTCATCAAACCAATTGGATTCCATTTTTTCATTTAAGTTTTGGTCTTCCGTTTTTTCCTCCTGGAAAGCTTACGCTTTATTAGATCTCTCCTGATTTTTTTATCAGTTTCTGCTAGATACGCAGTGAAAAGTCTTGACTCCGCGCCTTCTTATTTGTTTTTTATTAGCATTTTTTTTAAAGATTTTACCATGTTATTTAGATGCTTGTGAGAGACAAGTGATTATTAAGACCGTTTAGGTGTCTATTGATTTATGGTTCTTGTTTTTTATGATTCTTTGTAGGAAAATCTATAATCTCGCATTTCTACTTCCGTTTTCAAACAAAAAAAAGGCTTTTTTTGTCCTTTGTATTTATTTTTGTTATATTCAAGAATTAGTATATTGGTTGTTTTTGGGTAGATTATATTTTAGAATTGAGTTAGCATTGTCTCACCGATTTATCATTTGTTGCAATACATAGGACGAGGAGGTTCTGCCGGAAATAAGTTCCAGATGTCGCTAGGTATGAAGGGCCGTCTCAACCGGTTTCCCACTGCTTGTGTTGGGATATGGTGATGGGGATACGATGATGGCCCCTGTCAAAATGGGTAAGCCTGACCTCAGAAAGAAAAGAAGGTCATGCCTGCTGTCATTGTAACGCAGCGGAGGCCATGTCGCAGAAAGGATGGTGTCTATATGTACTTTGAAGGTATCTCTTTTATTATAAAACTCCGCTTGTATTTTTTTTCTAGTTACCAAAAAAATTATCATAGCAATGCTTTGTCATCTTTTAACGCATCCGTTGATCAGTAGCACCCACTGGATCTGATAGTTAGGTCTGATAGTTGATACTTCAGTTTTGGTGCCGAGCCAAGACCGAGCACTAATACTTCTTTGATTATGTCGGTTATGATATCTGTACCAATCACCAGATGTTAGCTGGTGCACAATGCTACTGCACAATTGGTAACGGAACTTTTTGATTTTTTGATAGATATGATTGTTTGTAATTGCTTTAAGCATGCTACCATGTGTTTTTTCCACACAATACAATTTTCTATTGGCTTCTGTGATTTGACGAAATTATTGAATTTTTGGGCTGATATGATCACCTTATTTATTATTTTGCTGTCTGAGATTTTGAATGTTTGTAGCTTGTATTGCTAAATCATCTATTATGTCCATCGAAACATCAGAGAAGTTTTTTTGGTATCTCATCTTTTTTGCTTTCTCCATTTGCAAGAGTTTTGATCCATTTGATGATGATAGAGAGATTTTTTTCTGAGTGAAAATCTCTGTAACTTGTTGGAGCGAACCCATCATGTTTTGTTTATTGTAAGTGAATGTCACAAAGAATGTCTTTGGATGTTAATGTTTCTTTTGAAAGTGCAATACTTTAAGGAAGTACTTCGACCTAGAAACAGTCTCATGTTCTATTACTTGAGGAAGCAATGTTGTTGCTGTTACCTTTTGGAATTGAACATGAGACATGCATATTCCTTTATTCTTTTGGTTTTTTATTTAAACTAAGAATCAGAGAAGACATGTTGTTTTCTACCCCAGCAACAAGGAGTGGCTAGTGTTAGGTGTGACGATGGAGATTTTTCTGGGTGATAATCTCCTTAACTTGTTGGAGCAAACCAATCATGTTTGTAAATTCCTAAGTAAACGTCACATAGAAAGTCTTTGGGTGTTGATGGTTCTTTTAGAAAGTTCAACTTTTCAGAAAGTTCCTCCACCTGATGGCAGTCTCATATTCTATCGCCTGGAGAAGCAGCATCGTTGCCATTACCTTTCGAGACTGGCCATGAGGCATACATACACCTCTATTCTTTTTTTTAATTTAAACTAAGCATGGAGTAGATGATTCGTTTTTTACCTAGTTGCTTCTTGCTACAATGTGTAGGTGGCTAGTGTTAAGCGTGACGAAGGAGATTTTTCTGGGTGAAAATATTCTTAACTTTATGGAGCAAACCAATCATGTTTGTAAATTCCTAAGTAAACGTCACATAGAAAGTCCTTTGGGTGTTTATGGTTCTTCTAGAAAGTTCAATCTTTTCAGGAAGTTCCTTCACCTGATGGCAGTCTCATATTCCATCGCCTGGAGAAGCAGCATCGCAGCCATTACCTTTCGGGACTGGCCATGAGACATACATACATCTCTATTCTTTTATATTTTTATTAAAACTAAGCATAGAGTAGTTGTGTTTCATGTTTTTACCCAACCACTTCCCACTACAAGGAGTGGGTGGCTAGTGTTAAGTGTGACGAAGGAGATTTTTCTGGGTGAAAATCTTCTTAACTTGTTGGAGCAAACCAATCATGTTTGTAAATTCCTAAGTAAACATCACGTAGAAAGTCCTTTGGGTGTTGATGGTTCTTCTAGAAAGTTCAATCCTTTCAGAAAGTTCCTCCACTTGATGATGGTCTCATATTCCATCGCCTGGAGAAGCAGCATCGCTGGCATTACCTTTCGGGACTGGCCATGAGACATACATACACCTCTTTTCTTTTATCTTTTTATTTAAACCAAGCATCGAGTAGATGTGTTTTATTTTTTACCCAGCTGCTTCTTGCTGCAAGGAGTGGGTGGCTAGTGTTAAGTGTGACCATGGAGGTTTTTCTGGGTGTCTTCAGATGAGCGCCTTCTTGTCTTTGTTGTTTGCTTTAGGGAAAACAAAAGAGACCGATGTGGAAGCCTTGCAAGTTTAATCTTTGCTGGATGAATGCGTCCGATTTTAGGGCAATTGTAAGGCTTGATTTCTTCATCAAACCAATTGGATTCCATTTTTTCATTCAAGTTTTGGTCTTCCGTTTTTTCCTCCTGGAAAGCTTACGCTTTATTATATCTCTCCTAATTTTTTTATTAGTTTCTGCTAGATACGCAGTGAAAAGTCTGGACTCCGCACCTTCTTATTTGTTTTTTATTAGCAGATATTTTTTAAGATTTTACCATGTTATTTAGATGCTTGTGAGAGACAAGTGATTATTAAGACCGTTTAGGTGTCTATTGATTTATGGTTCTCGTTTTTTATGATTCTTTGCAGGAAAATCTATAATCTCGCATTTCTACTTCCGTTTTCAAACAAAAAAAAGGCTTTTTTTGTCCTTTGTATTTATTTTTGTTATATTCAAGAATTAGTATATTGGTTGTTTTTGGTGTAGATTATATTTTAGAAATGAGTTAGCATTGTCTCACCGATTTATCATTTGTTGCAATACATAGGACGAGGAGGTTCTGCCGGAAATAAGTTCCAGACGTCGCTAGGTATGAAGGGCCGTCTTAACCGGTTTCCCACTGCTTGTGTTGGGATATGGTGATGGGGATACGGTGATGGCCCCTGTCAAAAAGGGTAAGCCTGACCTCAGAAAGAAAAGAAGGTCATGCCTGCTGTCATTGTAACGCAGCGGAGGCCATGGCACAGAAAGGATGGTGTCTATATGTACTTTGAAGGTATCTCTTTTATTATAAAACTCCGCTTGTATTTTTTTTCTAGTTACCAAAAAAATTATCATAGCAATGCTTTGTCATCTTTTAACGCATCCGTTGATCAGTAGCACCCACTGGATCTGATAGTTAGGTCTGATAGTTGATACTTCAGTTTTGGTGGCGAGCCAAGACCGAGCACTAATACTTCTTTGATTATGTCGGTTATGATATCTGTACCAATCACCAGATGTTAGCTGGTGCACAATGCTACTGCACAATTGGTAACGGAACTTTTTGATTTTTTGATAGATATGATTGTTTGTAATTGCTTTAAGCATGCTACCATGTGTTTTTTTCACACAATACAATTTTCTATTGGCTTCTGTGATTTGACGAAATTATTGAATTTTTGGGCTGATATGATCACCTTATTTATTATTTTGCTGTCTGAGATTTTGAATGTTTGTCGCTTGTATTGCTAAATCATCTATTATGTCCATCGAAACATCAGAGAAGTTTTTTTTGGTATCTCATCTTTTTTGCTTTGTCCATTTGCAAGAGAGTTTTGATCCATTTGATGATGATAGAGAGATTTTTTTCTGAGTGAAAATCTCTGTAACTTGTTGGAGCGAACCCATCATGTTTTGTTTATTGTAAGTGAATGTCACAAAGAATGTCTTTGGATGTTAATGTTTCTTTTGAAAGTGCAATACTTTAAGGAAGTACTTCGACCTAGAAACAGTCTCATGTTTTATTACCTGAGGAAGCAATGTTGTTGCTGTTACCTTTTGGAATTGAACATGAGACATGCATATTCCTTTATTCTTTTGGTTTTTTATTTAAACTAAGAATCAGAGAAGGCATGTTGTTTTCTACCCAGCAACAAGGAGTGGCTAGTGTTAGGTGTGATGATGGAGATTTTTCTGGGTGTTAATCTCCTTAACTTGTTGGAGCAAACCAATCATGTTTGTAAATTCCTAAGTAAACATCACATAGAAAGTCTTTGGGTGTTGATGGTTCTTTTAGAAAGTTCAACCTTTCAGAAAGTTCCTCCACCTGATGGCAGTCTCATATTCTATCGCCTGGAGAAGCAGCATCGTTGCCATTACCTTTCGGGACTGGCCATGAGGCATTCATACA
Source organism: Phoenix dactylifera (assembly GCF_009389715.1). Classification (NCBI taxonomy): domain Eukaryota; kingdom Viridiplantae; phylum Streptophyta; class Magnoliopsida; order Arecales; family Arecaceae; genus Phoenix; species Phoenix dactylifera. The sequence continues at coordinate 20,209 of NW_024069013.1, read as the reverse complement.
CCTCTATTCTTTTTTTTTATTTAAACTAAGCATGGAGTAGATGATTCATTATTTACCTAGTTGCTTCTTGCTACAATGTGTGGGTTGTTAGTGTTAAGCGTGCGAAGGAGATTTTTCTGGGTGAAAATCTTCTTAACTTTTTGGAGCAAACCAATCATGTTTTTAAATTCCTAAGTAAACGTCACATAGAAAGTCCTTTGGGTGTTGATGGTTCTTCTAGAAAGTTCAATCCTTTCCGGAAGTTCCTCCACCTGATGGTAGTCTCATATTCCATCGCCTGGAGAAGCAGCGTCGCTGCCATTACCTTTCGGGACTAGCCATGAGACATACATACATCTCTATTCTTTTATATTTTTATTAAAACTAAGCATAGAGTAGTTGTTTTTTCATGTTTTTACCCAACCACTTCCCACTACAAGGAGTGGGTGGCTAGTGTTAAGTGTGACGAAGGAGATTTTTTTGGGTGAAAATCTTCTTAACTTGTTGGAGCAAACCAATCATGTTTGTAAATTCCTAAGTAAACGTTACATAGAAAGTCCTTTGGGTGTTGATGGTTCCTCTAGAAAGTTCAATCCTTTCAGGAAGTTCCTCCACCTCATGATGGTCTCATATTCCATCGCTTGGAAAAGCAGCATCGCTGCCATTACCTTTCGGGACTGGCCATGAGACATACATACACCTCTTTTCTTTTATTTTTTTATTTAAACCAAGCATAGAGTAGATGTGTTTCATTTTTTACCCAGCTGCTTCTTGCTACAATGAGTGGGTGGCTAGTGTTAAGTGTGACCAAGGAGGTTTTTCTGGGTGTCTTCAGATGAGCGCCTTCTTGTCTTTGTTGTTTGCTTTAGGGAAAACAAAAGAGACCGATGTAGAAGCCTTGCAAGTTTAATCTTTGCTGGATGAATGCGTCCGATTTTAGGGCGATTGTAAGGCTTGATTCCTTCATCAAACCAATTGGATTCCATTTTTTCATTCAAGTTTTGGTCTTCCGTTTTTTCCTCCTGGAAAGCTTACGCTTTATTAGATCTCTCCTAATTTTTTATCAGTTTCTGCTAGATACGCAGTGAAAAGTCTTGACTCTACACCTTCTTATTTGTTTTTTATTAGCAGATATTTTTTAAGATTTTACCATGTTATTTAGATGCTTGTGAGAGACAAGTGATTATTAAGACCGTTTAGGTGTCCATTGATTTATGGCTCTAGTTTTTTATGATTCTTTGCAGGAAAATCTATAATCTGGCATTTTTACTTCCGTTTTCAAACAAAAAAGGTTTTTTTTGTCGTTTGTATTTATTTTTGTTATATTCAAGAATTAGTATATTGGTTGTTTTTGGTGTAGATTATATTTTAGAATTGAGTTAGCATTGTCTCACCGATTTATCATTTGGTGCAATACATAGGACGAGGAGGTTCTGCCGGAAATAAGTTCCAGATGTCGCTGGGTATGAAGGGCCGTCTCAACCGGTTTCCCACTGCTTGTGTTGGGATATGGTGATGGGGATACGGTGATGGCCCCTGTCAAAAAGGGTAAGCCTGACCTCAAAAAGAAAAGAAGGTCATGCCTGCTGTCATTGTAACGCAGCGGAGGCCATGGCGCAGAAAGGATGGTGTCTATATGTTCTTTGAAGGTATCTCTTTTATTATAAAACTCCGCTTGTATTTTTTTCTAGTTACCAAAAAAATTATCATAGCAATGCTTTGTCATCTTTTAACGCATCCGTTGATCAGTAGCACCCACTGGATCTGATAGTTGATACTTCAGTTTTGGTGGCGAGCCAAGACTTAGCACTAATACTTCTTTGATTATGTCGGTTATGATATCCGTACAAATCACCAGATGTTAGCTGGTGCACAATGCTACTGCACAATTGGTAACGGAACTTTTTGATTTTTTGATAGATATGATTGTTTGTAATTGCTTTAAGCATGCTACCATGTTTTTTTTCCACACAATACAATTTTCTATTGGCTTCTGTGATTTGACGAAATTATTGAATTTTTGAGCTGATATGATCACCTTATTTATTATTTTGCTGTCTGAGATTTTGAATGCTTGTAGCTTGTATTGCTAAATCATCTATTATGTCCATCGAAACATCAGAGAAGTTTTTTTTGGTATCACATCTTTTTTGCTTTCTCCATTTGCAAGAGAGTTTTGATCCATTTGATGATGATAGAGAGATTTTTTTCTGAGTGAAAATCTCTGTAACTTGTTGGAGCGAACCCATCATGTTTTGTATATTGTAAGTGAATGTCACAAAGAAAGTCTTTGGATGTTAATGTTTCTTTTGAAAGTACAATACTTTAAGGAAGTACTTCGACCTAGAAACAGTCTCATATTCTATTGCCTGAGGAAGCAATGTTGTTGCTGTTACCTTTTGGAATTGAACATGAGACATGCATATTCCTTTATTCTTTTGTTTTTTTATTTAAACTAAGAATCAGAGAAGACATGTAGTTTTCTACCCAACTGCCTGTTGCTACAAGGAGTGGCTAGTGTTAGGTGTGACGAAGGAGATTTTTCTGGGTGATAATCTCCTTGACTTATTGGAGCAAACCAATCATGTTTGTAAATTCCTAAGTAAACATCACATAGAAAGTCTTTGGGTGTTAATGGTTCTTCTAGAAAGTTCAACCTTTCAGAAAGTTCCTCCACCTGATGGCAGTCTCATATTCCATCGCCTGGAGAAGCAGCATCGCTGCCATTACCTTTCGGGACTGGCCATGAGACATACATACACCTCTATTCTTGTTTTTTTATTTAAACTAAGCATGGAGTAGATGATTCATTTTTTACGTAGTTGCTTCTTGCTACAATGTGTGGGTGGCTAGTGTTAAGCGTGACGAAGGAGATTTTTCTGGGTGAAAATCTTCTTAACTTTTTGGAGCAAACCAATCATGTTTGTAAATTCCTAAGTAAACGTCACATAGAAAGTCCTTTGGGTGTTGATGGTTCTTCTAGAAAGTTCAAACCTTTCGGGAAGTTCCTCCACCTGATGGCAGTCTCATATTCCATCGCCTGGAGAAGCAGCATCGCTGCCATTACCTTTCGGGACTGGCCATGAGACATACATACATCTCTATTCTTTTATATTTTTATTAAAACTAAGCATAGAGTAGTTGTGTTTCATGTTTTTACCCAACCACTTCCCACTACAGGGAGTGGGTGGCTAGTGTTAAGTGTGACGAAGGAGATTTTTCTGGGTGAAAATCTTCTTAACTTGTTGGAGCAAACCAATCATGTTTGTAAATTCCTAAGTAAACATCACATAGAAAGTCCTTTGGGTGTTGATGGTTCTTCTAGAAAGTTCAATCATTTCAGGAAGTTCCTCCACCTGATGATGGTCTCATATTCCATCGCCTGGAGAAGCAGCATCGCTGCCATTACCTTTCGGGACTGGCCATGAGACATACATACACCTCTTTTCTTTTATTTTTTTATTTAAACCAAGCATAGAGTAGATGTGTTTCATTTTTTACCTAGCTGCTTCTTGCTGCAAGGAGTGGGCGGCTAGTGTTAAAAGGAGGTTTTTCTGGGTGTCTTTAGATGAGCGCCTTCTTGTCTTTGTTGTTTGCTTTAGGGAAAACAAAAGAGACCGATGTAGAAGCCTTGCAAGTTTAATCTTTGCTGGATGAATGCGTCCGATTTTAGGGCGATTGTAAGGCTTGATTCCTTCATCAAACCAATTGGATTTCATTTTTTCATTCAAGTTTTGGTCTTCCGTTTTTTCCTCCTGGAAAGCTTACGCTTTATTAGATCTCTCCTAATTTTTTTATCAGTTTCTGCTAGATACGCAGTGAAAAGTCTTGACTCCACACCTTCTTATTTGTTTTTTATTAGCAGATATTTTTGAAGATTTTACCATGTTATTTAGATGCTTGTGAGAGACAAGTGATTATTAAGACCGTTTAGGTGTCTATTGATTTATGGCTCTCGTTTTTTATGATTCTTTGCAGGAAAATCTATAATCTGGCATTTCTACTTCCGTTTTCAAACAAAAAAGGCTTTTTTTGTCCTTTGTATTTATTTTTGTTATATTCAAGAATTAGTATATTGGTTGTTTTTGGTGTAGATTATATTTTAGAATTGAGTTAGCATTGTCTCACCGATTTATCATTTGGTGCAATACATAGGACGAGGAGGTCCTGCCGGAAATAAGTTCCAGATGTCGCTCGGTATGAAGGGCCGTCTCAACCGGTTTCCCACTGCTTGTGTTGGGATATGGTGATGGGGACACAGTGATGGCCCCTGTCAAAAAGGGTAAGCCTGACCTCAAAAAGAAAAGAAGATCATGCATGCTGTCATTGTAACGCAGCGGAGGCCATGGCGCAGAAAGGATGATGTCTATATGTTCTTTGAAGGTATCTCTTTTATTATAAAACTCCGCTTGTATTTTTTTTTAGTTACCAAAAAAATTATCATAGCAATGCTTTGTCATCTTTTAACACATCCGTTGATCAGTAGCACCCACTGGATCTGATAGTTAGATCTGATAGTTGATACTTCAGTTTTGGTGGCGAGCCAAGACCGAGCACTAATACTTCTTTGATTATGTCGGTTATGATATCTGTACCAATCACCAGATGTTAGCTGGTGCACAATGCTACTGCACAATTGGTAACGGAACTTTTTGATTTTTTGATAGATATGATTATTTGTAATTGCTTTAAGCATGCTACCATGTGTTTTTTCCACACAATACAATTTTCTATTGGCTTCTGTGATTTGACAAAATTATTGAATTTTTGAGCTGATATGATCACCTTATTTATTATTTTGCTGTCTGAGATTTTGAATGCTTGTAGCTTGTATTGCTAAATCATCTATTATGTCTATCGAAACATCAGAGAAGTTTTTTTTGGTATCACATCTTTTTTGCTTTCTCCATTTGCAAGAGAGTTTTGATCCATTTGATGATGATAGAGAGATTTTTTTCTGAGTGAAAATCTCTGTAACTTGTTGGAGCGAACCGATCATGTTTTGTATATTGTAAGTGAATGTCACAAAGAAAGTCTTTGGATGTTAATGTTTCTTTTGAAAGTACAATACTTTAAGAAAGTACTTCGACCTAGAAACAGTCTCATATTCTATTGCCTGAGGAAGCAATGTTGTTGCTGTTACCTTTTGGAATTGAACATGAGACATGCATATTCCTTTATTCTTTTGTTTTTTTATTTAAACTAAGAATCAGAGAAGACATGTTGTTTTCTACCCAACTGCCTGTTGCTACAAGGAGTGGCTAGTGTTAGGTGTGACGAAGGAGATTTTTCTGGGTGATAATCTCCTTAACTTATTGGAGCAAACCAATCATGTTTGTAAATTCCTAAGTAAGCATCACATAGAAAGTCTTTGGGTGTTAATGGTTCTTCTAGAAAGTTCAACCTTTCAGAAAGTTCCTCCACCTGATGGCAGTCTCATATTCCATCGCCTGGAGAAGCAGCATCTGCCATTACCTTTCGGGACTGGCCATGAGACATACATACACCTCTGTTCTTGTTTTTTTATTTAAACTAAGCATGGAGTAGATGATTCATTTTTTACGTAGTTGCTTCTTGCTACAATGTGTGGGTGGCTAGTGTTAAGCGTGACGAAGGAGATTTTTCTGTGTGAAAATCTTCTTAACTTTTTGGAGCAAACCAATCATGTTTGTAAATTCCTAAGTAAACGTCACATAGAAAGTCCTTTGGGTGTTGATGGTTCTTCTAGAAAGTTCAAACCTTTCGGGAAGTTCCTCCACCTGATGGCAGTCTCATATTCCATCGCCTGGGGAAGCAGCATCGCTGCCATTACCTTTCGGGACTGGCCATGAGACATACATACATCTCTATTCTTTTATATTTTTATTAAAACTAAGCATAGAGTAGTTGTGTTTCATGTTTTTACCCAACCACTTCCCACTACAGGGAGTGGGTGGCTAGTGTTAAGTGTGACGAAGAAGATTTTTCTGGGTGAAAATCTTCTTAACTTGTTGGAGCAAACCAATCATGTTTGTAAATTCTTAAGTAAACATCACATAGAAAGTCCTTTGGGTGTTGATGGTTCTTCTAGAAAGTTCAATCATTTCAGGAAGTTCCTCCACCTGATAATGGTCTCATATTCCATCGCCTGGAGAAGCAGCATCGCTGCCATTACCTTTCGGGACTGGCCATGAGACATATATACACCTCTTTTCTTTTATTTTTTTATTTAAACCAAGCATAGAGTAGATGTGTTTCATTTTTTACCTAACTGCTTCTTGCTGCAAGGAGTGGGCGGCTAGTGTTAAAAGGAGGTTTTTCTGGGTGTCTTCAGATGAGCGCCTTCTTGTCTTTGTTGTTTGCTTTAGGGAAAACTAAAGAGACCGATGTAGAAGCCTTGCAAGTTTAATCTTTGCTGGATGAATGCTTCCGATTTTAGGGCGATTGTAAGGCTTGATTCCTTCATCAAACCAATTGGATTTCATTTTTTCATTCAAGTTTTGGTCTTCCGTTTTTTCCTCCTGGAAATCTTACGCTTTATTAGATCTCTCCTAATTTTTTTATCAGTTTCTGCTAGATACGTAGTGAAAAGTCTTGACTCCACACCTTCTTATTTGTTTTTTATTAGCAGATATTTTTTAAGATTTTACCATGTTATTTAGATGCTTGTGAGAGACAAGTGATTATTAAGACCGTTTAGGTGTCTATTGATTTATGGCTCATTTTTTATGATTCTTTGCAGGAAAATCTATAATCTGGCATTTCTACTTCCGTTTTCAAACAAAAAAGGCTTTTTTTGTCCTTTGTATTTATTTTTGTTATATTCAAGAATTAGTATATTGGTTGTTTTTGGTGTAGATTATATTTTAGAATTGAGTTAGCATTGTCTCACCGATTTATCATTTGGTGCAATACATAGGACGAGGAGGTTCTGCCGGAAATAAGTTCCAGATGTCGCTGGGTATGAAGGGCCGTCTCAACCGGTTTCCCACTGCTTGTGTTGGGATATGGTGATGGGGATACAGTGATGGCCCCTGTCAAAAAGGGTAAGCCTGACCTCAAAAAGAAAAGAAGGTCATGCCTGTTGTCATTGTAACGCAGCGGAGGCCATGGCACAGAAAGGATGGTGTCTATATGTTCTTTGAAGGTATCTCTTTTATTATAAAACTCCGCTTGTATTTTTTTTCTAGTTACCAAAAAAATTATCATAGCAATGCTTTGTCATCTTTTAACGCATCCGTTGATCAGTAGCACCCACTGGTTCTGATAGTTAGATCTGATAGTTGATACTTCAGTTTTGGTGGCGAGCCAAGACCGAGCACTAATACTTCTTTGATTATGTCGGTTATGATATCTGTACCAATCACCAGATGTTAGATGGTGCACAATGCTACTGCACAATTGGTAACGGAACTTTTTGATTTTTTGATAGATATGATTGTTTGTAATTGCTTTAAGCATGCTACCATGTGTTTTTTCCACACAATACAATTTTCTATTGGCTTCTGTGATTTGACGAAATTATTGAATTTTTGAGCTGATATGATCACCTTATTTATTATTTTGCTGTCTGAGATTTTGAATGCTTGTAGCTTGTATTGCTAAATCATCTATTATGTCCATCGAAACATCAGAGAAGTTTTTTTTGGTATCACATCTTTTTTGCTTTCTCCATTTGCAAGAGAGTTTTGATCCATTTGATGATGATAGAGAGATTTTTTTCTGAGTGAAAATCTCTGTAACTTGTTGGAGCGAACCCATCATGTTTTGTATATTGTAAGTGAATGTCACAAAGAAAGTCTTTGGATGTTAATGTTTCTTTTGAAAGTACAATACTTTAAGGAAGTACTTCGACCTAGAAACAATCTCATATTTTATTGCCTGGGGAAGCAATGTTGTTGCTGTTACCTTTTGGAATTGAACATGAGACATGCATATTCCTTTATTCTTTTGTTTTTTTATTTAAACTAAGAATCAGAGAAGACATGTTGTTTTCTACCCTACTGCCTGTTGCTACAAGGAGTGGCTAGTGTTAGGTGTGACGAAGGAGATTTTTCTGGGTGATAATCTCCTTAACTTATTGGAGCAAACCAATCATGTTTGTAAATTCCTAAGTAAACATCACATAGAAAGTCTTTGGGTGTTGATGGTTCTTCTAGAAAGTTCAACCTTTCAGAAAGTTCCTCCACCTGATGGCAGTCTCATATTCCATCGCCTGGAGAAGCAGCATCTGCCATTACCTTTCGGGACTGGCCATGAGACATACATACACCTCTATTCTTGTTTTTTTATTTAAACTAAGCATGGAGTAGATGATTCATTTTTTACGTAGTTGCTTCTTGCTACAATGTGTGGGTGGCTAGTGTTAAGCGTGACGAAGGAGATTTTTCTGGGTGAAAATCTTCTTAACTTTTTGGAGCAAACCAATCATGTTTGTAAATTCCTAAGTAAACGTCACATAGAAAGTCCTTTGGGTGTTGATGGTTCTTCTAGAAAGTTCAAACCTTTCGGGAAGTTCCTCCACCTGATGGCAGTCTCATATTCCATCGCCTGGAGAAGCAGCATCGCTGCCATTACCTTTCGGGACTGGCCATGAGACATACATACATCTCTATTCTTTTATATTTTTATTAAAACTAAGCATAGAGTAGTTGTGTTTCATGTTTTTACCCAACCACTTCCCACTACAGGGAGTGGGTGGCTAGTGTTAAGTGTGACGAAGGAGATTTTTCTGGGTGAAAATCTTCTTAACTTGTTGGAGCAAACCAATCATGTTTGTAAATTCCTAAGTAAACATCACATAGAAAGTCCTTTGGGTGTTGATGGTTCTTCTAGAAAGTTCAATCATTTCAGGAAGTTCCTCCACCTGATGATGATCTCATATTCCATCGCCTGGAGAAGCAGCATCGCTGCCATTACCTTTCGGGACTGGCCATGAGACATACATACACCTCTTTTCTTTTATTTTTTTATTTAAACCAAGCATAGAGTAGATGTGTTTCATTTTTTACCTAGCTGCTTCTTGCTGCAAGGAGTGGGCGGCTAGTGTTAAAAGGAGGTTTTTCTGGGTGTCTTCAGATGAGCGCCTTCTTGTCTTTGTTGTTTGCTTTAGGGAAAACAAAAGAGACCGATGTAGAAGCCTTGCAAGTTTAATCTTTGCTGGATGAATGCGTCCGATTTTAGGGCGATTGTAAGGCTTGATTCCTTCATCAAACCAATTGGATTTCATTTTTTCATTCAAGTTTTGGTCTTCCGTTTTTTCCTCCTGGAAAGCTTACGCTTTATTAGATCTCTCCTAATTGTTTTATCAGTTTCAGCTAGATACGCAGTGAAAAGTCTTGACTCCACACCTTCTTATTTGTTTTTTATTAGCAGATATTTTTTAAGATTTTACCATGTTATTTAGATGCTTGTGAGAGACAAGTGATTATTAAGACCGTTTAGGTGTCTATTGATTTATGGCTCTCGTTTTTTATGATTCTTTGCAGGAAAATCTATAATCTGGCATTTCTACTTCCGTTTTCAAACAAAAAAGGCTTTTTTTGTCCTTTGTATTTATTTTTGTTATATTCAAGAATTAGTATATTGGTTGTTTTTGGTGTAGATTATATTTTAGAATTGAGTTAGCATTGTCTCACCGATTTATCATTTGTTGCAATACATAGGACGAGGAGGTTCTGCCGGAAATAAGTTCCAGATGTCGCTGGGTATGAAGGGCCGTCTCAACCGGTTTCCCACTGCTTGTGTTGGGATATGGTGATGGGGATACGGTGATGGCCCCTGTCAAAAAGGGTAAGCCTGACCTCAAAAAGAAAAGAAGGTCATGCCTGCTGTCATTGTAACGCAGCGGAGGCCATGGCGCAGAAAGGATGGTGTCTATATGTTCTTTGAAGGTATCTCTTTTATTATAAAACTCCGCTTGTATTTTTTTTCTAGTTACCAAAAAAATTATCATAGCAATGCTTTGTCATCTTTTAACGCATCCGTTGATCAGTAGCACCCACTAGATCTGATAGTTAGATCTGATAGTTAGATCTGATAGTTGATACTTCAGTTTTGGTGGCGAGCCAAGACCGAGCACTAATACTTATTTGATTATGTCGGTTATGATATCTGTACCAATCACCAGATGTTAGCTGGTGCACAATGCTACTGCACAATTGGTAACGGAACTTTTTGATTTTTTGATAGATATGATTGTTCGTAATTGCTTTAAGCATGCTACCATGTGTTTTTTCCACACAATACAATTTTCTATTGGCTTCTGTGATTTGATGAAATTATTGAATTTTTGAGCTGATATGTTCACCTTATTTATTATTTTGCTGTCTGAGATTTTGAATGTTTGTAGCTTGTATTGCTAAATCATCTATTATGTCCATCGAAACATCAGAGAAGTTTTTTTTGGTATCACATCTTTTTTGCTTTCTCCATTTGCAAGAGAGTTTTGATCCATTTGATGATGATAGAGAGATTTTTTTCTGAGTGAAAATCTCTGTAACTTGTTGGAGCGAACCCATCATGTTTTGTATATTGTAAGTGAATGTCACAAAGAAAGTCTTTGGATGTTAATGTTTCTTTTGAAAGTGCAATACTTTAAGGAAGTACTTCGACCTAGAAACAGTCTCATATTCTATTGCCTGAGGAAGCAATGTTGTTGCTGTTACCTTTTGGAATTGAACATGAGACATGCATATTCCTTTATTCTTTTGGTTTTTATTTAAACTAAGAATCAGAGAAGACATGTTGTTTTCTACCCAACTGCTTGTTACTACAAGGAGTGGCTAGTGTTAGGTGTGACGAAGGAGATTTTTGTGGGTGATAATCTCCTTAACTTGTTGGAGCAAACCAATCATGTTTGTAAATTCCTAAGTAAACATCACATAGAAAGTCTTTGGGTGTTGATGGTTCTTCTAGAAAGTTCAACCTTTCAGAAAGTTCCTCCACCTGATGGCAGTCTCATATTCCATCGCCTGGAGAAGCAGCATCGCTGCCATTACCTTTCGGGACTGGCCATGAGACATACATACACCTCTATTCTTTTTTTTTTATATTTAAACTAAGCATGGAGTAGATGATTCATTTTTTACCTAGTTGCTTCTTGCTACAATGTGTGGGTGGCTAGTGTTAAGCGTGACGAAGGAGATTTTTCTGGGTGAAAATCTTCTGAACTTTTTGGAGCAAACCAATCATGTTTGTAAATTCCTAAGTAAACGTCACATAGAAAGTCTTTTGGGTGTTGATGGTTCTTCTAGAAAGTTCAATCCTTTCAGAAAGTTCCTCCACCTGATGGCAGTCTCATATTCCATCGCCTGGTGAAGCAGCATCGCTGCCATTACCTTTCGGGACTGGCCATGAGACATACATACACCTCTATTCTTTTTTTCAAATTTAAACTGAGCATGGAGTAGATGATTCATTTTTTTCCTAGTTGCTTCTTGCTACAATGAGTGGGTTGCTAGTGTTAAGCGTGACGAAGGAGATTTTTCTAGGTGAAAATCTTCTTAACTTTTTGGAGCAAACCTATCATGTTTGTAAATTCATAAGTAAACCTCCCATAGAAAGTCCTTTGGGTGTTGATGGTTCTTCTAGAAAGTTCAATCCTTTCAGAAAGTTCCTCCACCTGATGGCAGTCTCATATTCCATCGCCTGGGGAAGCAGCATCGCTGCCATTACCTTTCGGGACTGGCCATGAGACATACATACATATCTATTCTATTATATTTTTATTAAAACTAAGCATAGAGTAGATGTGTTATATGTTTTTACCCAACCACTTCCCACTACAAGGAGTGGGTGGCTAGTGTTAAGTGTGACGAAGAAGATTTTTCTGGGTGAAAATCTTCTTAACTTGTTGGAGCAAACCAATCATGTTTTTGTAAATTCCTAAGCAAACGTCATATATAAAGTTCTTAGGTGTTGATGGTTCTTCTAGAAAGTTCAATCTTTTGAGGAAGTTCCTCCACCTGATGATGGTCTCATATTCCATCGCCTGGAGAAGCAGCATCGCTGCCATTACCTTTCGGGACTGGCCATGTGACATACATACATCTCTTTTCTTTTATTTTTTTATTTAAACTACGCATAGAGTAGATGTGTTTCATTTTTTACCCAGCTGCTTCTTGCTACAAGGAGTGGGTGGCTAGTGTTAAGTGTGACGAAGGAGGTTTTTCTGGGTGAAACTCTTCTTAACTTGTTGGAGCAAACCAATCATGTTTTTGTAAATTCCTAAGTAAACGTCATATAGAAAGTTCTTGGGTGTTGATGGTTCTTCTTGAAGTGCAATCTTTCTAGGAAGTTCCTCCACCTGATGGCAGTCCCATATTCTATGGCCTGGAGGTGCAGCATTGGTGCCATTACCTTTCAGGACTGGCCATGAGACATACATGCACCTCTATTCTTTTGGTTTTGTTTTTTAAATTTAAACTAAGAATAGTGTAGACATGTTGTTTCATTTTTAATCGAACTGCTTCTTGCCACAAGGAATGGCTAGTGTCAGCTGTGACAGAAGGAGATTTTCTGGGTGAAAATCTCCTTAACTTGTTGGAGCAAATCAATCATGTTTGTAAATTCCTAAGTAAACGTCACATAGAAAGTCCTTGGGTGTTGATGGTTCTTCTTGAAAGTTCAATCCTTTCAGGAAGTTCCTCCACTGGATGACGGTCTCATATTCCAGCTCCTTGAGGAGCAACATTGCTGCCATTACTATTTGGGACTGGCCATGGGACAGACATGCACTTTCTCTTTTGTTTCTTGATTAAACTAATCATCACTAGATGCATGCTGTTTCCCACCTTGCTTCTATATGCACGTCTGTTTTATGGTAACTTGAAAAGCAATTTAAGTAGCATAATGTCTTATTTTTAAGTCTTCACCATTGTATGTTTAACAACTTTTAGACTCTTGCTTATAGGCCCTACAATTAAAGAATGTCTTGTAGTTCATCACATTCTTCATTCGCTTCTTATGTTTTTGAAGTTGCTTCCCTACCGGATGAGTGGCCTCCATTGGGTCATTTCTCAGTGAGAAGCATACATTTAACATGGCCAGTATTAAACAGCATGGTGCTTTTTATTGTTGCATTGTGTTACCTGTCTCCTGGTAAATGTCAAATTAAAGAAGCATACATATGCTGGCTGTTTAAACTTTAGGCGGAAAGCACTTTGAAGATTTCATGCAATTTAAGTACCTTGTGTCCGCTGTTGCATGCATGAGTTAGTTTTAGCTAGATGATGTGTATTCTATCATGGTACATGCTTTTGGTTTCATTAGCTATATTTTCAGTAACCTGGCTGTTTACCATTGTGACCTCATTGTCTCGGCACCTCAACATGCCCCATGAAATCAACATGGCTCCTGTTTTTTGGGGATGTCGCCCAGTCTATTACACTTGGATGAGAACCATATAGCCACTTGAGATTATCAAACGTCAATCTATTACACTCATAGAAGAATTGTGGTTATGTAGTCACGGCTACTTTTCATCATGCATTTGCTGTGTGATAATGAAACAGCTGTTTTTGGCTATTTAATGAGCCTAATTCATCATAAAAGCCTATTAAATATTTATAATTTTAAACGAAGGCATGTAAGGAATTGGTTGGGAATTGGCATTAAAACCCTCCTCCTTGTGACCCTATTTATTACAAGCACATGCACGTCAATCGATCAGTTGGTCTTCAACTCTTGAATTGGTCCCGAGCTTTAGGACCCAAACAAAAAATTGAATTGGGTCGAGGCCACTCATATTCTGATCCGGTCTGATCTATTTGCACCCTAGTGATATCCTCTGCATTCATGGCCATGCTAGCTTTTAAGAACTAATAATAATATAGAATTGAAGGGTGGTAATATGTATGTGCGAGAATCGATCCAATTGGCCCGTTCCGAATTGAAGCCGGCAATGCCCATCAACTCCAATCGAAAAAAAACCAAAAAAATTTCCTCTGCCCGATCCTCCGGCTGTTGGATAAGGCCACAGCAATCGGGCTGGCAAAAATCGACGGTCGGCCTTATCCTTTTGCCGACCGAATTTAAAGCATTTTGAAATCATTCAAATACCTCTCATCCCTTGCAATGGAACACCACCGAGCTCCCTCATCTTTTCTTCCTCACCTCCGGTTGCCATCGTGTCGCCGTAGCCGAGCTCCGCCACCCCCCAAACCCCCCTTCTTTCTCTAGCTCCCAGGTGCCCTGTTCCAAGCTTCATCAGCCTCTCTTCTCGCCGGAATCCGGAACTCATTATATATAACAAAATAGGGTCCACACAAGTGATTATCTTCATACCAAAATATTTCTCACATATCCTAGATTTGCATGCATACCATAATTGAGAAACAATCTAAATAGTAATACTCTCTAAATCAGTCATTCTCCCAGATATGTGTGCAGAATTTTAAACTTATCATAAATCAATCTTTTCCCCTCACACCCCGCCCCTTCTCACTTAGGGAATTCACATGCAAATTGGTTTGGATTGGGAAGAAATATTGCAGCTTATAAATGTGGACAGCTTTTTTTATGAGCCTAGAAGGACAACTCCAATGAGCCTTTCTGAATATTTGAATTTCAACCACATCACTACTTTGAATAGAAGCCTGATGGGTCCTCCTCTATCTTCAAAAAAAAAAAAAAATCCTTTCACTTCAGGTTTGAACAAGAAAGGAGTCTCTTCTTCCCTTGATTTCAACCATTCCAACTCATTTTCCCGTTGTGTAGCTTCCCTTTGGTGTTTCTAGGAGACTAGTTGCTTCATATCCTAAGCTTATATCTTCGATAAGTTTTCTCAAAATTATGTTTGGACCAAGGAGTCCAGACAGTATCGGCACGTTCCAACGGTATTCGCATGTTCCAATTGTACCAGCATGTTCCAACAGTATTGGCACTTTCCGATGCTACCAACATGTTCCGATGGTACCAGCATATTTTGACGGCACCATATCATTCCAGGAAGAAAATGGTACGCAAGATGAGCATGGACACCTATTATCTCCCAAAATTGGGATGGACAAGGACACATTTTTTATTCTCTACTTTTATATTCTTGTTAATGACTATTTTAGTCCATCCTAACTGTTCCATATGCCCAGTCCCCTATCAGAAGAAAATTGAGAAGGGGCCAAAAAAAAAAGATTTACACCATTGGTTTACTACAATACATTGAAATTAAACCCTAAGAACAATGTTTATGGAATACATACTTCATATATACATATCATGCATTGTATATACTTCATTTGATTTATCGGTTATCTCTCTATTCGTATTTATTTTATATAGGCATTTCTGATCA
Organism: Phoenix dactylifera; assembly: GCF_009389715.1. Taxonomy (NCBI): domain Eukaryota; kingdom Viridiplantae; phylum Streptophyta; class Magnoliopsida; order Arecales; family Arecaceae; genus Phoenix; species Phoenix dactylifera. The sequence continues at coordinate 4,959 of NW_024069013.1, read as the reverse complement.
TTTAAGAATATGTATTTTATTTCTTGATTATGCCTAGAATTTAACGAATGAAATTTGCCTAGTCTAATTCATCAACTATGATACTATAAAGAATTTTTATTTTAAATGTAATGCACATATACATGCATATGACTTACATTTTTCTACTAGACCGCCCCTTCTATAGACAATAAACTATACTTTTGTTTTTATAGTGTATGTATGCATGCATAGGCAAGTATCAATAACAATGTCATATTACAATTACCATTCATTTTTTCTGTTATAATGGCTCAAAATACATCAGATATTTCTTATAAGAAAGAGAGAAGCTCAAACTAAATGGTTGTTAATAGGATAACATGCAACATATTAATTGCGAGACACTGAAAGGGGTACGTCTGTCACGGGATTGTGAATTGTTATGACAAGCATGTGGCCATAATACACCAGATGACGAAGTCCATCTGACTTAGGGTCTGTAATGATAGCTTGATAGATGTGAAGTGGTGTGGTGTTAGATTTGGAGTCTTTGGATGGATCACAGTTTGGCTTGGACTCGTGGAATCTTTCCCTCTTAAGACCTCATCGTTTGCTCCATATTTGGACCACGCAAGCTTTGGCATACCCATTTATTCAAGAGATACTACTAGCATTCAAATGGCATATCCGGCAGAAGAACTTGTCGAGGGGACTGGCCGCCCCGAAGCTGGAGGACCTCAACATACGAGAGCGCTTCCCCATGGAAGTGAGATGGAGAGGATCGAGAGGCTAGGGCTTTGGGGGTTTTCACATGGAGATCGAGTTAAGGGTTCTACGGTTATAGCAGAGGCGTGGAAGAGGTGGAGAGGTTTGAAAAGTTTTCCCTCGTCGGCAGTTGAATTTGTTTTACTTATTTTCTTTCTTCCTCGATTTTGGATACAGAATTCGGTTCTAATCCTTTGAAGAATTTCGCCGGCTTTGATGGAGATAGGAATTGAGGTTGTTGAAAGATGGAGATAAATGTCATCGCGTTGGATTATAGGAGATCAAAATCTTAACCGATATCATGATAAATCCAAAAATAATAAAAATAAAAAGTGTTAATGTAAAGATTTGTTAGTTAAAATATTAAATTTAAAAAATAGATGATTTGAAAAGCTCATGCTGGACGATGTTTTGAGATTGAAGGGCACACTTTACCGTGACCGAACATAAATAGTTTTTGGCTCTTCATTTTAGACTCAAGCTCAATCCATTGGTTTGACCATATCCCGGTGCCTATAAAAAGTTTGAGTAAATTACAAAAATTCTGTTAATATTTACGTTTTATTATATGTATACCTACTAGTTTGTAAAACTTACACTTACACCCAATTAAATTAACGATATTAGTAAATTTGTTTACCTCATATAAAAATTCAAACTTATCCCTGGGTGATGAGTAAATTATAAAAAGCTCCCTAGAATTAGAAGTAAATTATACTTATATCCAATAGTTTGAAAAATCTATGCTTATCCCCTAAGGTCTGTTTTTATCTAACACTTTAATCTATAATTTATTAACACTTTAATCTATGCTTATCCGTCGGCGTTCCTATCTCAAAAAATATTTGCGACCTCTCACAATGGCTCATTTATCCTTAGACATCATTTTACACATACACATAGATATGAGCATATGTATGTGTGTGTATGTATGTATGAATATCAATTATGCCTCAATTTGATATAGTATCCATTGCAGCACTTGCCCCTAGGACAACACAAAAGCATCCTAAAGTTTTTTACGAACTAGTGAAGTTTTTAGAAGCAGGAGGGAATACCTTATTCGTTGCAATTATTATTCAGCATCAAGCTCGTATTCTAAAGACGCCTTTCACATGTTTCTGCTTAGAAACTAAATAAAGTTGGGTCTACCAAGTGTAACAGCTAACAGGTCATTATAAATTATATCTCAGAGTCATTCTGGAGCCAAATACAATAAGAAGGATTGAAAAATAATGGAAAAAAATCATGAGTCATGTCCTTCTTTAATTTCCATGAACCACCAGCAGTATCACCTTAATCTCTCTCCAATCCCATATCTACACACACCATGATTGAAAGTGATCTAAATATTAATCATCTCTAAGTAACGCTACTGATCTAGATATTAATTCCATGCCCATTCTCTAAATCCCATCCCAAGAGTATTGACCTAAACCCACACAAGTATGTTACAGGTATGGGGTTGAGTATCGGAGACTTAAAGCATTATCATAGCCATTATCCTAGATACAAGTCCCATGAGGATTGAATCCTAAACATATTGCAAGCCAATCTCTTCCTTATATGTCCCATCCTTTCTCACTTTGAGAGTCCCCATGCAGATTGGATTGTATTGGAAATAATTACCATCGAGATCATGATTCTTCTCCCCCAATTTCCTGGTTTCACATCCCACCATACTCACCCTTAAAGAAATGTTCCCATACAAATGCCAAAATATTTCTCACATATCCTAGATTTGCAAGAAAGACAAGGTGCCCTAATCTTCTTCATCCAAGTGCTTCATTCAAGAGTCAAAAGAAAGTGGTTGAGCAGATTCCAAGAGTCATTAAGAGCTCCTTCCACCCTTGAAGAATGAAGCATCCTTGACAAAGAAGAGAGAAGTCACATCAAGCGATAACTATTCTCTAAACTCTTCTTTGTAGATTATATTATTATATTTGCTCATCTAGGAGCTTAAATCTTCTTACTTTGTTTATTAAACTCCTTGTAAAGGTTAGTTGGTTAGCCCGCAAAACCAACGGTATAGGTTGATTGGTGAACCCGTAAAACCAATTGTAAAGGTTCGTTGGTGAGCCCGGAAAACCAACATAGGTTCGTTGGTGAGCCCGTAAAACCAACATAGCTTTTTGGTGAATCCGAAAAACCAAAGTGTAAAGGTTTTTGGATTGTGAGCCCGGAAAACAATCCAACTGTAATCCGCAGGATTATAGTGAATTCCCAAGGGGTCGCTTGGGGAGTGGACGTAGGTGCTTAGGAGAGCACCGAACCACTATACTTCTTGTTGTTTGTATTGTGATTTGTTTTAATTCCACTAACTCATTAATTAACATAAGTAAGATAGTTAAAATTAAGAGAAACCAATTCACCCCCCCTCTTGGCTTGTCACCTTGGGCAACAAGTGGTATCAGAGCAAGGTGCTCCAATAGTACTATTGATCTCACAATCAAGAGTTAAAGATCATGACAACCCAAGTGGGATGTTCTATGAGTGAGGGGCAATCCACAAATAGACCTCCTCTATTTAATGGCACAAATTACACATACTGGAAAGCTAGAATGAGGATATTCATTCAAGCTTTAGACTATGAATTGTGGTATATCATTACTAGAGGATCTCACACACCCACAATTAGTATAGAGGGCACTATCATACCCAAACCAGAAATGGATTGGAATGAAAGTGATAGAAGATTAGCACAATTAAATGCAAAAGCAATTAATGTACTTTACTGTTCATTAGATGTAAGTGAATTCAATAGAATATCTACATGCATCTCTGCAAAAGAAATTTGGGACAAATTTGAGGTCACACATGAAGGGACTAATCAAGTTAAGGAGTCAAAAATAAACATATTAGTACATAAGTATGAATTTTTTAAAATGGAATCCACTGAGTCCATAACTGATATGTTTACTCGTTTTACTAAAATTATAAATAGGCTAAAGAGTTTAGGAAAATCTTATACTAACACTGAATTGGTGCGAAAAATTCTCAGATCTCTACCAAGAGTTTGGAAGGCCAAGGTAACTGCAATTCAGGAAGCTAAGGACCTCAATACACTACAATTAGAGAAACTTCTAGGATCACTCATGACTCATGAGTTGACCATGAGGCAAAATTCAGAAGATGAGGTCAAGAGAAGAAAGACTATTGTCCTAAAGTCAACCACTCCAAAACAACAAACTGAGTCGGAAGATTCAGATGATGATGATGAATTTGATGAAGAAGGAATGGCTATGCTTGGAAGAAAATTCAGAAAATTTATGAGAGGTAAAAATAGATTTCATAAAAAGAAATCCTTCTTCAAAGGTACCTCAAGCAAAGAAAAGGGTAAGGACAAAGAAAAGGAAAAAGAATCACCTATTTGTTATGAGTGTAACAAGCCCGAGCATTATAAGATAGATTGCCCGGAATTAAAGTGGATGGCAAGAAACTGAAAAAGAAGAACTTCATGGCTGAATGGAGTGAAAGTGAGGAGTCAAGTTCGGAAGAGGAAGATCATCAAGAGACGGCCCAAATATGTCATATGGCCAATGACGATGAGGTAGATTCTGAACTTGAATGTGATTTTACTATTGATGAATTACATGATGCATTTTTAGAACTCATGGAAGAACATAAAAAATTAATCAATAAAAATAAAGTTCTAAAAGAAGAAAATCAATCTCTTATCAAAGATAAGTTAAAAACTATCTCATAACTATGAAACATTAAGTAGGAAACTCACAAATGAAGCCAAGAATCTAATTGCTGAAAATGTCAAGTTAAAAGAAGATGCTGAAAAATATAAATCCTTAGTAGATAAGTTTACACTTAGTTCTACCAAATTAAATATGATTCTTGATAGTCAAAAAGCTGTATATGATAAGGCTGGATTAGGATATAAAACAAATAGGAAACAAAAATACTTAAAGAACATTTTTGTAAAAGCTAAAAATGAAAATATTACTTGTCATTGCTGCAATAAATTAGGACATAAAGCATATGAATGTAACTATAGAAAGTCCAGTCAAAACAAATTGAGTAATAATCATAAGCTTAAATTCAAGAAAGTTTGGGTTCCAAAAGGAACATCAAGTACTAACCCTAAAGGACCCAACATAGTTTGGGTACCTAAAGCTCTTTCTTGATCTTTATTACAGGGGTGTCTTGCAGCTAATAAAGTGAAAAAATGATGGTATCTAGATAGCGGCTGTTCAAGACACATGACCGGTGACGTAGATCAAT
>NW_024069012.1:0-76962 GCF_009389715.1 Phoenix dactylifera | reverse complement strand
GGAGCAGACTAGCCGGAAGCCCCGACCGGTCGCCTCGGCTTGCGCCAGCTTGGCCGACCAAACGAGCGGAATTCCCTGAGGCTTGGACAACCCTCGGATGGCCTGGCTTGCCCGATGAACATCCCGGGAGCAGACTAGCCGGAAGCCCCGACCGGTCGCCTCGGCTTGCGCCAGGCCTAGGCCGACCAACGAGTGGAATCTCCCGAGGCTCGGCCCTCGGATGCCTGGCTAACCGATGAACATCCCTGGGAGCAGACTAGCCGGAAGCCCCGACCGGTCGCCTCGGCTTGCGCCAGCCTTGGCCGACCAACGAGCGGAATTCCCTGAGGCTTGACAACCCTCAGATGCCTGGCTAGCCCGATGAACATCCGGGAGCAGACTAGCCGGAAGCCCCGACCGGTCGCCTCGGCTTGCGCCAGCCTTGGCCGACCAACGAGCGGAATTTCCCTGAGGCTTGACAACCCTCGGATGCTTGGCTTGCCCGATGAACATCCGGGAGCAGACTAGCCGGAAGCCCCGACCGGTCGCCTCGGCTTGCGCCAGCCTTGGCCGACCAACGAGCGGAATTTCCCTGAGGCTTGACAACCCTCAGATGCCTGGCTAGCCCGATGAACATCCCGGGAGCAGACTAGCCGGAAGCCCCGACCGGTCGCCTCGGCTTGCGCCAGCCTTGGCCGACCAACGAGCGGAATTTCCCTGAGGCTTGACAACCCTCAGATGCCTGGCTAGCCCGATGAACATCCCGGGAGCAGACTAGCCGGAAGCCCCGACCGGTCGCCTCGGCTTGCGCCAGCCTTGGCCGACCAACGAGCGGAATTTCCCTGAGGCTCGACAACCCTCAGATGCCTGGCTAACCCGATGATCATCCCGGGAGCAGACTAGCCGGAAGCCCCGACCGGTCGCCTCGGCTTGCGCCAGCCTAGGCCGACCAACGAGTGGAATCTCCCGAGGCTCGGCCCTCGGATGCCTGGCTACCCGATGATCATCCCGAGAGCAGACTAGCCGGAAAGCCCCCGACCGGTCGCCTCGGCTTGCGCCAGCCTTGGCCGACCAACGAGCGGAATTTCCCTGAGGCTTGACAACCCTCAGATGCCTGGCTAACCCGATGATCATCCCGGGAGCAGACTAGCCGGAAGCCCCGACCGGTCGCTTCGGCTTGCGCCAGCCTTGGCCGACCAGCGAGCGGGAAGAATTTCCTGAGGCCTAACCCTCGGATGCCTGGCTTAGCGCCGGAAAGAATTTTCTGAGGCTTAACCCTCGGATGCCTGGCTAACCCGATGATCATCCCGGGAGCAGACTAGCCGGAAGCCCCGACCGGTCGCTTCGGCTTGCGCCAGCCTTGGCCGACCAGCGAGCGGAAGAATTTCCTGAGGCCTAACCCTCGGATGCCTGGCTTAGCGCCGGGAAGAATTTTCTGAGGCTTAACCCTCGGATGCCTGGCTCAGCGCCGGAAGAGTTTCCTGAGGCCTAACCCTCGGATGCCTGGCTCAGCGCCGGAAGAATTTCCTGAGGCTTAACCCTCGGATGCCTGGCTTAGCGCCGGAAGAGTTTCCTGAGGCCTAACCCTCGGATGCCTGGCTTAGCGCCGGAAGAGTTTCCTGAGGCCTAACCCTCGGATGCCTGGCTTAGCGCCCGGAAGAATTTCCTGAGGCCTAACCCTCGGATGCCTGGCTTAGCGCCGGAAGAGTTTCCTGAGGCCTAACCCTCGGGATGCCTGGCTTAGCGCCGGAAGAATTTCCTGAGGCCTAACCCTCGGATGCCTGGCCTAGCGCCGGAAGAGTTTCCTGAGGCCTAACCCTCGGATGCCTGGCTCAGCGCCGGAAGAGTTTCCTGAGGCCTAACCCTCGGATGCCTGGCTTAGCGCCGGAAGAATTTCCTGAGGCCTAACCCTCGGATGCCTGGCTTAGCGCCGGAAGAATTTCTGAGGCCTAACCCTCGGATGCCTGGCTTAGCGCCGGAAGAGTTTCCTGAGGCCTAACCCTCGGATGCCTGGCTTAGCGCCGGAAGAATTTCCTGAGGCCTAACCCTCGGATGCCTGGCTTAGCGCCGGGAAGAGTTTCCTGAGGCCTAACCCTCGGATGCCTGGCTTAGCGCCGGAAGAGTTCCTGAGGTTTAACCCTCGGATGCCTGGCCTAGCGCCGGAAGAACTTCGGGAATCAAAAGTCAGCAAGACGCAACCAAGAGCTAAAAAGCAACCAGCAACAGTAAAAAAAAAAAAAAAAAGAGGACGAAGGCGAGATGAAGAAATATTCAACGTGCATTAATTTTCAGGGCTGAGGCCCATACAATTGGGCAAAACGCCGACATACAAAAATAAAAAAGAAGACAATGAAAGGTACAAGAGGTCAGCTTGGAGGAACTCCCGGGTCGGGGAACGCCGGGCCTCGTCCGCGGGAGGTAGGGAAGCAGCAGGAGAACCAGCAGGCGATGGCGCCGGAGAGGAGTCGAGGAGGGAGATCTCGCTCAGGTCAACTTCGGGATACTTAGCCGACACCCTTGCCAGGCCCTCCTCGAAGCCCAAGGTGAAGGCTTCGGCCCCGCGTCCGACGCGTCATGGACAAACTCGTCAGACTGGCGATAGGTCCGCACTGCCTCCGACATATCATGGGCGAACTCGGCGGACTGGCGATAAGCCTCTACCGCCTGACGCCCGATTTCCGCCCTCTTCTCGGCCAGCTCCGCCTCAGCTCGCTCCATAATCTGAGCCTTGGCCTCCAAGACCTTCGCCACAATCCGGCCTTCGGCCTCAGAGGAGACCCTCAGCAGATCAGCCTGAGCCTCTTTATGCTTCGCCTCGGTAGCAACCCGAGCGGCCTCGGCTTCCTTCAGGCGCGAACGGAGCTCTTGGACGTCCGTGCATGACTTCTCCAGGGCCGACTCCAGTTCGCCTAGTTTGGCTTCAAAAGAGCGGATTCGGTCGCAGGCGTTGTCGGCAGACCGCTGGGCCTTCTCCCACCGCTCTCGATAGTCCGCGATCTTCCGGGACTGCTTTTCAGCCCGTTCCTCCGCCTTCTTGACCCTGCTTTCGAGGCCCGAGGCGGCTTTGAGTTGCTCCCGAGCCTCTGACAGTTGCTCCTCCAGGGCGGCGAAGCCGAGTGCCCGCTCTTCGGCCTCTCGGAGCCTCGCCTCGAGGTCCCCGGTCGTCCTGCCTGCCGCAGCCCGGCCTCCCTCTTCCATTGCTTTCAGCCGGTCCTCGGCCTTCGCCAAAAGCCCCGCCTGTTCCTTGTAGCACTCCTCCAGACGGATCATGTACTGGGTGAGCTAAGAAATAGGAAAAATAAGGGAGTCAGGCGGAGAACAACAGAGCCAATAAATGGTGAAAGACGGCCAGAAGAACACTCACCGACATGAGACAGACGCAGCTGGCGGCCCCAACGTCAGAGACATCCAACTCCCGGACCCGCCGACGGTCCTTCTCCAGCAACACTGTTTCGATGAGATTTCGGGCGCCATCGGTAGTGAAGGCAGACCCCGATTTCTCCCCCGGAGCCGGATGGTGGTTCTGCAGCCTTACCCTTATCCATCGCCTGGGGAAGAGTCCGGCTGATCGCGCTCGGGGCGGGGGTCGCCCCAGGAATTGATAGGGTCCCGCTCGGCCGGGGCCTCGGCGCGTCCCTCCTCGAGTCATCAGGAGCCGACCGAGTCGAAGGCCGGGTCGGGGACCGATCACGTCCGACCCGTCCGTCTTGAGCAGGCTCAGGTGGCACCTCCGGAGTAGCGGCAACCTTACCACCGGAGGGCTGATACAGCGTCAGCTGCCGGTCGGTGCCCACGACATCTCCCTGACCGGTGGGCCCGGACTCGTCGGTCGGCATCGGAGGTATCTCCTTACGGGACTTCTTCGCCGGTGGGGCCCCGCTCGGAAGAGCTCGTTTCCTCCTCCGGACTGCTTCCAGCAGGGACGCCCTACCAACAGCCTTCGTCTTCACCGACCGCATGACGTCGTCGACCTCTGCAAGAAGGACGGGATAGTCAGGGACTGAGAAACCGAAAGGAAGAAGGAACGAAAGAGAAGAAAAGAGCTAAAGAAACGATGGCGGACTCACGGTCGGTGGGGACCGAGCTCAAACCGACGTTCACCAAGGTATCCTCAGAAATAAGGCGGCCCACCGGGGGAAGCTGGCCCTCGGCGACCAACCCCTTCAAGGCGGCGACGCCCTCGGATTCCTCCCTCGACAACTTCGACAGGCCAATTGCGGACTTCACGGCGTCCCCAGATTGCCCTGATTTCCCAGGAGGGGTCTGCATCAACGAAAAAGAAGCGCTCCTTCCAGTGGTGAATGGAGGTAGGACCCTCCTTGACAAGGCCGCACCCTCGCCGCGCTGCGAAGCACCACCACCCTTTGTCCTGGGGGTGGCCACTCAGGCCGTAGAGCTCCCAGAAAACGTTCAAGGTGGCGGGAATCGCATGCAAGCGACAGAGAACCTGGAAGACCGTCAGAGCACGCCACGAGTTCGGCACCAATTGCGTCGGTGCCATTCCTAAACCCCGGAGCACCTGTAAGACTAGGTCTGAAGGGGGAAAGCGGAACCCGGCCTGGAGGATGCCCTCATTGATGGCGACCTTCCCTCGAGGAGGATGAGACATCCTCTCCTCAGGCCCTGGGAGCGTGACATTGCAGGCCTCGGGAAGGTGGTACCGAGCCACAAATCCGTCTAAGTCCTCGGCGACCAGTTTTGACTTGATGCTATCTGCTCCCACTTCGCCCATCCCTAATGGCCAATAAATCTACGGTCAGGACGGGGTCAAGAAGGAGGGAAAGGCCGGAACGACTGGGGTGCACTAGTACAAAAAGAAAAAGTATGAAGAGCTCAAAGTAGAAGAGTGGAAAACTCACTTGAAGAGGAGGAAGAAAGGCTCCGAGAGCGTCAAAGGAAAAGCAAGCGAACGTTTCGGCGGCAACAATGGCAGCGCAAAGGAGAAACTCGAAAATGTCCGTAAAGAAGAAGACGGACGGGGGAGGGCCCCCGATTAAATAGGCGAAAGGGCAAGTGACGCCTCGATGACGCCAGAAGACGCCTGGCCGCCGAAGGGTCGCTCGCACCCCAAAGGCGAATCGACACCATTAAGGAAGGATGTCCGCCGAAATTCTCAGGTTGCCAGGTCAGCAGCAACCGCCATACGCCATAAAGAAGGCGGGAAGCTTGAAGCGCGCGCGCCTCTCCGAAGGATGGCGGCAATCTCGAAACATCACTCCCTTCACCTGTTCCCCTTCTGGTTCCAGGCTCGGAAGTGGGGGGCTACTGTTATGGGGGAATTAAGCCGCCATGCCCCACGTGATCGGCACGCGTATCCAGGAAAGCTACAGTTACCCTTTGACCCAGCACTCCGACCCCGAGTCGGACCTCCTCGGCTTCGCAGCCCGACCCCGGGTCGGCTGCCCTATGATCCAGCACTCCGACCCCGAGTCGGACCTCCTCGGCTTCGCAGCCCGACCCCGGGTCGGCTGCCCTATGATCCAGCACTCCGACCCCGAGTCGGAGATCTTTTGATAACGACAGGCTATTCTCCAGAGGCACGCCGCGGCCTCCTGCTCCACTACTCCCTGCAACGGCTGTACCCGATGCTGCCCACGATCTCCTGTATCAACCGTACAAAGCGGAGCTCCACTACGCCCTGTCATGGCCGTACCCAGCGCTGCTCCACGACGCCCCGTAACGGCCATGTCAGTGGCCATTCTATCGTGCCCCACGACGACAAACCCCCCGGAGGGACCTCCCAGCCAGGTATATACGCGGCTGGGGGGAGAAGGGGGGGTAAGCAATACCTCCCAGAGCACTCTCTCCCACTTGTGATTATCATCTCTCCTCCTCCAATCTCCTCTGACTTGACCGTCGGAGGGCCATCACCACCCTGGTGGTGGTGCAAGGCTTGTTTGCAGGTTCCTTGGCGGAAGGTGGAGCGCAACCAGCACCAACCAAGACAACTCAGGCGGAACCCCGTTCACACCGTCGTGTCAATCGTTCTCGGTTTGGACCACCAGCAACAGTAATGAAGTAGAAAAACAAACTGGAAAGAGTATTAAAACTCTTCGATCAGATCGAGGAGGTGAATACCTCTCCAGTGAATTTTTGACATATGTAGGAGAAAATGGGATTCTCTCTCAATGGACTCCTTCTGGTACACCACAATATAATGGTGTGTCAGAAAGGAGAAATCGAACTCTGTTAGACATGGTTCGATCCATGATGGGGTTTGCTAATCTACCCATATCCTTTTGGGGATATGCTCTTGAGTCAGCCTGCTATATTCTAAATAAGGTTCCAAGTAAGTCTGTAAATAAAACACCACATGAGATGTGGACTGGACGCAAGCCGATGCTCTCTCACCTTAGGATTTGGGGGTGTCCGGCGTACGTCAAACGTTTGAAGACAGACAAACTTGAACCCAAGTCTGACAAATGTTTCTTTGTTGGTTACCCTAAAGAAACTAAAGGATATTACTTCTACTGTGCTGAAGAACAAAAATTGTTCGTAAGCAATAGAGCAATTTTCTTAGAAAAGGAATTCCTTGGTGAAGGAACAAATAGCTCTAATGTTGAGCTTAGAGAAGTTCAACATGTAGAAGATTCGACACCATCTACTGAACTAGTTGAGTCGGATTTGATTAGATCAGATCCAGAACCCATATTAGATGCACCATTAAGGCGATCGGGTAGAGTACCACGTCAGCCGGATAGATACTACGGTTTCTTGGTCCGGGATGGGGATCCTATCGAACTTGATGAAAACGATGAGGATCCGATCACATATATGGATGCAATGCAGAGGTATGACTCTGATAAATGGCTTGGAGCCATGTAATCCGAAATGGAATCCATGAAGGTCAATGATGTTTGGACATTAGTTGACCCATCCGAAGGAATTAAACCCATAGGGTGTAAGTGGATATTCAAAAGAAAACGAGGCGCAGACGGAAAGGTAGAGACCTATAAAGCCCGTCTGGTTGCCAAGGGTTATCGTTAACATTATGGTATTGACTATGACGAGACGTTTTCTCCTATGGCAATGCTCAAGTCCATTCGGATTGTGCTTGCGATAGCAGCACATTTAGACTATGAAATCTGGCAAATGGATGTAAAGACCGCATTTCTAAATGGAGATTTAGAAGAAGAAGTGTATATGATACAACCTGAAGGTTTTACATCTGCAGATGAGTCTAAAGTGTGCAAGCTTCAAAAATCCATTTATGGATTAAAGCAAGCTTCACGGAGTTGGAATATACGTTTTGATAAGGTAATCAAAACATATGGCTTCATTAAGAATGAAGAGGAACCTTGCATTTATAAATGGGCAAATGGTTCAGTTATTATATTCCTTATTTTGTATGTGGATGACATTCTTTTAATCGGGAATGACATTCCTGCATTACAAGGAATAAAGGTTTGGCCCTCTGACCTGAGACCGCAACCTGTGACTAGCAAGCAACTCACTGTACTTTGGTACCGGACTACCTGAATTTCTAATTCAGTGACGGAAGGTCACTGGGTGCAGTCAAGTACTTGCGTAGTCATTTGTGAGTCAAGATGGAATTAACCCATCCTGAAAACAGGAGATAATGTCTTGTGATTAATTTAGGCAATTAGATTGTTACTAGCATTTGCATGCTCTAAAGACTTCAAATTATTTCAAATGGATGTAAAAAGTGCCTTTTTGAATGGGTACATTAATGAGGAGGTGTATGTAGAATAACCTCCTGATTTTGAAAATCATCAATACCCCAATCATGTATATAAATTAAACAAAGCACTTTATGGTTTGAAACAAGCACCTAGAGCATGGTATGAAAGACTTAGCAAATTTCTGTTAGATCATGAATTCTCTAGAGGAAACATTGATACAACATTGTTTTTAAAAAAGAAAAACAAAGATATGTTAGTAGTTCAGATTTATGTAGATGATATTATTTTCGGTGCTACTAACAATCGCCTCTGCGAAGAATTTGCTGACCTAATGCAGAGTGAATTTGAAATGAGCATGATGGGAGAGCTGAACTATTTTCTTGGGCTCCAAATCAAACAATCTGAAGAAGGGATCTTCATCAATCAAGCTAAATACATCAAGGAGATGCTTAAGAAGTTTGATATGGAAGGAAATAAGTCAATCAGCACACCCATGAGTTTATCATGCAAACTAGACCAAGATGAATCAGGTAAATCAGTAGATCAAAAGATGTATAGAGGTATGATAGGATCTTTATTATATCTCACTGCAAGTAGACCTGATATCATGTTTAGTGTATGCATGTGTGCTAGATATCAATCTAATCCTAAGGAATCACATTTAATTGCTGTTAAGAGAATCTTTAAATACCTAATAGGAACAAAAAATATAGGTTTATGGTACTCTAGAAAATCTAGCATAAACTTAATAGGGGATACATATTCAGATTTTGCTGGTTATAAACTTGATAGAAAAAGCACCAGCGGGTCATGTCAATTCTTAGGAGAAAATTTAATCTCTTGGTTTAGCAAGAAACAAAACTCAGTTGCACTATCTACGGCGGAAGCCGAATATGTTGCTACCGGGAGTTGTTGTGCTCAAATCTTGTGGATTAAACAACAACTTGAAGATTATGGCATTAAACAAGATGAAATTCCCATTAACTGTGATAATACAAGTGCCATTAATCTAACTAAAAATCCAATTCAGCACTCAAGAACTAAACATATTGAGATAAGACATCACTTCATAAGAGATCAAGTACTGAATGGTGATGTGACACTTCAATTTATATGTACTGATGATCAACTTGCTGATATCTTCACAAAACCCCTGAGTGAGGATCGTTTTTGCATACTTAGAAGAGGGTTAGGAGTGATTGATCCATTCTCGTGATACTCTCCTCTAATTCATAGATTTTGAGAATTAGTCTATGGTAAACATAGGACTTCTTATCTATGATCATCAATTCAGCTCCTGAATTATGGATAAGTCTATAACTATCTCTTGTGGCACGAAAATAACACGATTTTTGGGTGCGTGCCAGAGTTCGAGTCGACTCGGATACATTTTAGAGTCGGCTCATGGGGGAGTCGACTCGCAAATATTTTGGAGTCGACTCGAGGTTGATGGTATCATGGGAGAGTCGACTCGCGCATATTTTGGAGTCGACTCGCGACTTACTGGAGTCGACTCGAGGTCGGGAATCCGATGTTTTAACCCTAATCGAAACGTTCAATCTCCACTTCTATTCACAGCCGACACTGTTCCAAAACCCTAGAGCCGTCTCCGACCTCGTCTCCGACCCATTCTAGGTCTTCTCCATCGAGTTTTCCTCCATTTCTCCTAGTTCCTCTTCCGTGTCTAGGTCAAAAATGCCTAGGAAAGAAGTTGTCCCGAGCCGGAAGAGACCCATCTCTGCGAGCGGGGCCGAGCGACGGTCAAAGGCTCGGAACGAACCCGTGAGGCCACCACCTCCGATTTTTTCCCCGCCTAGGCCGGTTCCCTCGCGTCCGTGCGCCGGGAAGGCGGTCTCCACCGGGAGGAAAGTCAACTTTGACTTCCTCTTCCGGGAAGGCTTCACCCTAGGGCATCGTCTTAGGGCACAAGGGCTAGAGTTTTTCTGTTCCTTAGACCTCCCAACTTACCCGGGGTTAGTTAGGAAATTTTATGGGACTGTAGCCCGGGGTAGTGGTGGTATCCAGGGAACCGTAGCAGGTGTCCCTATATTCATCTCGAAGGACGTCATTGCTCAAGTCCTCCATCTTTCCCAAGAAGGGATCTCTCCCAGTCACCCTCTAGATAGGACTGAGGCCCTTACAGCAGTTTTAGGGAGTCCTCCACCGTCCCCCATAGAGGAGGTGTTCGCAAATCAGCTGTCGGCTGAAATGCGGCTTCTCCTTAGTGTCATTTCTAGGACTCTCTTCCCAAAGACTGGGAGGTTTGACTTTATCTCCGAGAGGGACCTAGCCCTGATGTACCATATACTCCAGGACACTCCTATCAACTTCCTCAAACTTATCTACAAGTACCTCTATGAGCCTCTAGATAAACCTAGGCTCAGTCTTCCCTATGGCATGCTATTCACCTTGATATTTAGGGAGTTAGAGGTCCCCATTCCTGAGGGGGAACCCTCTCGCTCACTGCGTCACACAGATCGCATGGGTGAGGGGACTCTTCATAGGATGGGATTTCATAGAGTAGAGGAAGTCTGGGTACGGAGACCATCCACTTCATCTGACCCAATCACTCATCACTCTCCTGCCTCTGACCATGACCAGGACCATCATACAGATCTTCCCACCCATCCATCTACCTCTGGTCCTGCACATACAGAGCCCTCCACCTCCACTGCCCCATCTACTCAGCAGCCACTGGAGGTCCGCATATCTTCTGAGCAGCTCCGAGAGTTGCGGCAGGAGATAGTGAGGGATCTGAGAGATGATATGCTGAGGGAGCTCCGAGGTCCTCAGAGTGCTCCCTCCACCGAGCTAGTTCCCTCCTTAGCAGCCGTGACAGAGATGGTTGCAAATCTGAAGGAGGAGATATTCAACATTCGAAGCCTAGTTCAAGGTCAATATTGAAACATAAGTGACGTCAAGGACGACACAAGGGAGATGCGAGATAGCATCAAACATGAACTAGGCAACCAGAGTCAGGGTGCTGAGAGACTAGCCAATGTACTGATCTTCAAACTTGACACCCTCCAAGAAAGTGTGAACAACATATCTACGATTCAGTCTAGAACCACCTCAGAGATACTCGAACAGCTGGGGAACATCAATGAGGGGTTAAGCATGGTCATCAAACACACTAGACTGAGCAAGGGAGCCACATCCTCCACCACAAAGAAACCCTAGTATCTTTTGTTCTTTCTACTTTATGATGTACAGTCCCTTGCGGACTCACTTGTTATGTAATCATACTCGTACTCAATTTTGGATAAATACAATGAGTAGAAATTCTTTGCAAAAATTGTGCATTCTTGAGTTCTTGTATCTTACTGTGCTTTCTGCCTTTTTGCTATGATGACAAAAAGGAGGAGAAAATATATTGAATTGAAATGTAAAGGAAATCAATAAAAAGAAAACTTTTAAAGCACAAAGTAATTTGTTCTAAGTGGATTCGATACCTCGAGGCTCATTATCTCTCTGTTGGGGCTCCTAAAGGAGTAATCTCCAGAATCTATTCAAGGAATATTCGGAGATTAGTTGAATCATACTCAAGAACAAATTGGCAGATTTTCTCTCTAAAACCAAAAATACAAGCTCAAAAGCTTCAACACACTAAAAGAAAATTCAGAGAATCTAAACAAAGTTGAATGCATGGGTTGAGGGGGAGAATCTGAAATCTTAAGAAAGCAAATTCATTAAATATATATAAGCCAAACAATTGATTGCATGACATGAAGGCTTATATAATTCCAAATGAAAGGGGGAGCTTTAACTTCAGAATTTACTGTTTCACCCCTTTCAATTTTGGATAAATTAAATGACTAGACACTTGAATTCATTTCAAAACTTTATTATAAATATCCTTTTGGTTGAGCAATTTACTTTACAAATACTCAATGTTTTGTCATCATCAAAAAGGGGGAGATTGTGGAGTGATTGATTATAACCCTATTTGATTTTGATGAGCTCAAAGCATTTGAGTATATCTTATGTTATACTAATGAATTCAATCTAGTGTTTCAGTCAAATATTTGTGAATTTATGTTTAAGTATCTCTAGCTTTGGTTCAATACACTTTGGCTAAGTATAGAAATCAATTTGAACCAAAGTCTGAATCTCGAGTCGACTCCGGAAGATTACGAGTCGACTCCAAGCGTATCAGAAGCACTGGCACAAGCTCGAGTCGACTCCTACACATTACGAGTCGACTCCGACTGAGAACAGACAGCCGGACAGAAAGATATATCTCAGAACCTGTCACCGAGTCGACTCCGGAAGAATTCGAGTCGACCCCGATGTTTGCCGAGTCGACTCCAGCAAAGTACGAGTCGACTCCATGGAGTAACAGACAGAAAGACAGAGAAGCCATTTTGGACTCTGAGAGCCGAGTTGACTCCCGAAGAACACGAGTCGACTCCGACGGTTGGCAGGTCGACTCCTAAGGAAGCAAGAGTCGACTCTCAGAGAAATGCAAGGCTAAAATTCAGAGAGCCAACTTCGGTGTCTGAGAGCCGAGTCGACTCCCGCAAAGTCCGAGTCGACTCCCACAAAGTCCGAGTCGACTCCAAGGCAGTTCAACTCCAAAGACAGAAGACCGGTACTTCAGTGTCTGAGAGCCGAGTCGACTCCCGCAAAGTCTGAGTCGACTCCGAGGCAGTTCAACTCCAAAGATAGAAGATCGGTATTTCGTGTCTGAGAGCCGAGTCGACTCCCGCAAAGTCCGAGTCGACTCCGAGATAGTTCAAGTTCAAAGACAGAAGACCTGTCTTTCCAGCTCTGAGAGCCGAGTCGACTCCAAGAAAATCCAAGTCGACTCGAGGAAGTAAAATCGAGAGGATGATTTTGGAATCCTGAAGATCGAGTCGTCTCCAGAAGGGAAAGTCATCTCCGGACAATTGCCGAGTCGACTCCAGGTTCAGCCGAGTCGACTCCAGAACGGGACGGCACTTTATTTCGAATTTTGAATAGTGGCCGAGTCGTCTCCAGTAAAGCATGAGTCGACTCCAGCAACACTCGAGTCGACTCCTGATCGAGCGAGTCGACTCTGATCCCAACGGACACTTTGTCAGGAGTTGCAGAGTGTGCAGAACGGCCATCAATCTGTGTCTAATGGCTATTTTTCATTGGAAATGGCTTAAATAGCCTGAGTGAACAGTAATAGAGTAAGAAAGAGAGACTCCATTGAAAGCAAAAGGGATTTCCACCAACCAAAGGCTCTCTAGAGTAATTACAAGAAAAAGAAGGAAGAAGTGCATTGAAGTCTACTCTCCAACCGTCTTCCTCACATTAAAGGCTCTCCTCCTGACAGCAAATCTTCAGCAAATTCAAGAGGAGTCAAAGAGTTTGAAAAGCCCCTTTCTCCACCTCCAAAATCTGTTTGAGGGCTTCTAACTCTTCCTTGCTTATATTGTTTAAATACGCTTTTTGAGAAGCTTTCTTTTTTACTTGTTTCAAACTATTTGTTTCTTACTTGATTCAATCAGAGGATTGAATCACGGGTGTTAAGGTTTGTTGGTGAGCCGAGGTTAAAACCAACGGTGTAAGGGTTTGATTGTGATCCCGGAAAAACAATCGGGTGGTTCTAGTCGGTGAGCCTGTGAAAACCGACCGAGTTCGTTGTGATCTCGTAAAACAACAAGTTGGGTTGTGAACTTGTAAAACAACCGGCTGTAATCCGAGAGATTATAGTGAACTCCCAAGTGAGGCTTGGGGAGTGGACGTAGGAGCAAGGGTTAGCTCCGAACCACTATAAAATCGCTTGTGTTTGTGATTGTTTCATTGTCTCTTCCTTTCCCTTCATCCACTGCATATAGCAACTAATTAATTCACTTGCAATAAGTTTTAATTAGTTACTCACAAAGTTTTTTAATTGCAATAATTACCTTAAAATCCAATTCACCCCCCCTCTTGGGTTGTCTTTTTGGGCAACAGAACTCTTATATGATGAAGTCCTTAGGACTTATGTTATGATAAAGGAGGATTTATCTTTGAGTCCTTAAACTTGTTCGCGACCAAATGATATGTTGTTACTAGGACGACAGCATTATCGAGATTAGGTCGTTGTGTGACATATACGTTGGTTGTCCTCTTAACCAAGGAGTGTGGAGACACTGGTATGCCACACAGGTGAAGTGTAGGAGTACATTTCACTGAACTTGACCAATTCCGGAACGCTCTACTATCGAGAGATGTTCCGAGTGGATATGGGTATAAGTTTGGCCCTCTGACCTGAGACCGCAACCTGTGACTAGCAAGCAACTCACTGTACTTTGGTACCGGACTACCTGAATTTCTAATTCAGTGACGAAAGGTCACTGGGTGCAGTCAAGTACTTGCGTAGTCAGTTGTGAGTCAAGATGGAATTGACCCCTCCTGAAAACAGGAGATAATGTCTTGTGATTAATTTAGCAAAACCTTGGCCAGGGTAATCCCAGTGAGGAGTCACGGGATATCTAAAGTTAATCACATAATGGATGTACTAATTATAGGGTTGACAGTGAGCTCTAAGTCATCCTGGCATTAGGAGTCAAAGGGATTGAATTATACAGTAACCATAGTTCAGGGTTCCAGAATATTTGCTTCGCATATATTCGGCCTATCCGGACGTTGGGTACCATTGCTAGATGGTCACATCAATTAGTGTAGGAAATTGTTCCTATACTACCGGCTTAGGTTCGAACCTATGAGGTCACACGCATAGAAGATTCCTGATTGATCAAGAAAGCTGATGAATGATTAAGAATCATTCAGAAATAATTTGGTCAATTTGATTGGCAAATTATCTTATAAAATAATTAAAGTAATTATTGAAGGATTAATTAGTAATTAAATTACTAATAAACTCAATTTGATTGAGTAATTGTGCTAAGGATGAGCCAAATTGAATTGGATTCAAGTTTGGGCTCAATCAGGATTTTGACCTGATTGGATTAGGTTAGAACCAAAAAGGACTTAAGCTGATCAAATTAATTTTAAATTAATTTGTTCTTAATTGGGGATTGACCTAATTGGATTAGGTCCAACACAAAGTAATTAATTCAATTTGATTGAGTTTGCATGAGCCAAAATTGAATTGGATTCAATTTGAGCTTAATCAGGGTCTGACCTGATTAGATTGGGTTCAACCAAATTGCTTTATTTTAATTCGGGTTTGACCAAATTTGATTAGGTGCAACCCAAGGAGATTAGGCTCAGATGATGTGGCAATTATTGGTGACATGGAATTGGATTTCATGAATTTTAAATAAACCAAAATTATTGCATGGCACATGGACCCATTGCTTGACACATGGCGACATTGTTTGTTATTTGAATTTAAATTCAAACATTAAGCAATGTGTTAAATGATTTTAATCACTCAAATCATCAGCCAAGGTGGCGTATGAGTTTTTGAATGGATTAAATTCGAATTTCAAGAGGTGATTTCGAAATTATGAAGTGTTTTACCTTACCGCATGGATTTCAAATTCCTTCCCTCTTGCACATGTGTTTAAAATTTGAATTTAAATCAGATTTGGTTGAGATCTGATTTGGGTTGTTCCTATTCCTTTGCATGTGCCAACTAAAAGAGGTTTTCTAAAAATAAATTTTGAATTTTGAATGAAAATTCGGAGGCCATTAAAAGGGGTCAAACATGGGCACCAAAAATACATCCATTGCAGCCTTCTTCCTCACCCGCCTCCTCTTCCTCTTCTTCTCCATTTTAGATAGGATTTTCAGGGTGAATATCTAGAAGATTCAAGATCAGATCTGAGTCCTCTACTTTTCTTACAAACCTCATCTCCATCTGCTTCAAGACGATTGATCAAGAGTTGATTGAATCCCGACGGGCAGATTTCAGCTTTCAAGTGTTCTGCAACTGCTAGCACTGTTGCGGAAGAAGATCCTTCAGAACTTCGCGTGTACTTCTCGTAGAAGCCATCATAGTGGCTGCGAAGTCAAGAATCAGGTTCACAATTTTCATCCATCATAAAAGGTATTAATCTAGCATTAATCATTTATTATGGTGTCAAGGTCTAGGTCCGATTCTCCGAGGTTTTACCCTCTTTTGGGGCTCCTCACGGAGATATCTCCAAAATCTATTCGATGGATATTCGGAGATTAATTGGAATAGAGTTCTTAAGTTTCAGATCTGATAGTTAATCATGCATAAAAGTTTTAGTATAATTGTTTAAACGATTCCGGCATAATCCTATGTGTTCTTAATGTGCTGATTTCTAAATTTGATCTTGTAAGCATGCATGAATTAAATTATTTGATTCATTTTTTCGCTGTATTTTTGAAATTTTAAAAAAACTACGTGTGGCTTGATTCTCCTTGTAAAGGGGTACATAGGCAACCCGATCAGGTTCGGCCATGGTTTTCAAAAAAAAAAAAAAATTCAGCATGCTAAACACCGAAGAACCTAGGAATAACTTTCAGTGCAGACGGGTCAGATAGGCTCTACTCTTCTCTCTAACGGCTATTTTTCGAAGAAAATCACTTAAATAGTTAAGAGTGAACAGTAGTAGACAATAAGAGAGTTATTCCATTTGAGCATTAAAGGTTTTCAACCACCAAGAGCATCTTAAGAGTGAATCCAAGCAAGAGAAGGAGGAAGTGCGTTCAACTCAAACCAAAGAGGGTTCCTTCGCATTAAAATCTCTACTGACTGTTCTCCATCCTCCGACTCATTCAAGAGGAGACTCAGAAATCGAGAAGCTCCACTTCCTCATCTCAAATCTGTTTGAGGGCTTTTAACTCAATCATGTTTATATTGTTTAATATTTGCTTTTTAGAAGCTTTACTTGTGAACTTTAAACTCTTTCCTTTTGTACTTGATTCAATCAGGAGATTGAATCAAGGGTTGTAAGGTTTGTTGGTCAGCCAAAGATAAAACCAACGGTGTAAGGTTGTGATTGGTGAACTGGAAAAAACCAACTAGGTTTGATTATTTTAGTTCTAGTCGGTGAGCCTGTCAAAACCGACCGAGTTCGTTGTGATCTCGTGAAAACAAAAAGTTTGGTTATGATCTTGCAAAACAACCGACTGTAATCCTAGAAAACTTCCAAGTGCGGCTTGGGGAGTGGATGTAGGAAGTGTTGGCTCCAAACCACTATAAACCTCTCTATGTTTGTATTGTTCCCTGTCTCTCTCTCTCTTCGTTCATTGCATCTAGTGATATAACTGATGACCCAAAGATTGATTTAAAGATTGATTTTGATGATCACAAAACCTTGAAGTATAAATACTAATATTTGTGTTGCAAGAAAAAAGATAATTTGTTTTGCAAGGAACATAGCAAGTTGGAAAAATACAAGAAGACCTCAAAAGCTCTCAAAAAAAGTTGGAAGAAACCTTCACTTCATTGGCCCAAGTTTCAAGTTCAAAGAATTCAAGTTAGAGGAGCAAATTTAAAGAAAGATTCAAAAGAATAGTCCTCGAGTCGACTCCTGGAAGCTTAGAGTCGACTCTGGCACTCTGGAGTTTCAAGGAACAGTGCTCGAGTCGACTCCGGGACTCTACGAGTCGACTCCGACTGAGAACAGGCAAAAAGACAGAGAGTTGTTTTTCAGCGCTACAGTGCTCGAGTCGACTCCAACTTCAGCGCTACAGTGCGGAGTCGACTCCCAGCTACAGTGCCGGCAGACTACTATTCACGAGTCGACTCCTATTTCAGCCGAGTCGACTCCTGCTTCAGCCGAGTCGACTCTAGCACGCTGGGAGGCATAACGGCTAGTTTTTTCTTGACTCCAACGGCTCTATTTTTGTCTCTAACGGCTAGATTTTTGTTTCTACGCCATCTAAAGCTATAAAATCAAGAGGAGAGCTAGGGAAGAAGGTATGGAAGTGGGAGAGTGAGGATGATAGTGTTATTTTGATGATTAACAAGTAATTATCAAGAGTATGTTATAAGTTAAATTGATACTTCATTTATAAGTTCATTACTCTCAGTATATTTGTGTGATTGATAATAGATACATGCTTTGTTCATTTGAATGAATCTAACCTTGAGAATGCAGCAAAGTGTGGATTGAGTCGACCCAAAGATTGTTTGAGTCGACCCCGGCACATCAAGAAATCATTTGGCACACTCCTGCAAAAATGGCACAGATGAACAGTTGGTTGGGTCGACCCAAGGTAAGCATGAGTCGACCCAAACTTCAAGAACCTCAAAACATGAAGGAAATATGTTTTCTGGATTTACTGAGAGGGTCGACCCAAATAGTGGTTGAGTCGACCGAAGCTTGAGTCGACCCAAACTCTGAGAGGGTCGACCCAAAGGCAAGACAGAAAGACAGACAGAAAATGGTTCTCTGAAATTACTGAGAGGGTCGACCCAAGAAGAAGTTGAGTCGACCCAAGTGAACTTTGAGTCGACCCAAAGAAAGGATGGGTCGACCCAAGTAAAGGAAGGCTGAAATCAAAGTTTCTGTGTTCTCTGAGAGGGTCGACCCAAGGAATGTTTGAGTCGACCCAAGGCAAAGTTGGGTCGACCCAAGGACAGGTTGAGCCGACCCAAACACGGGCTGAACAGTAACGGCTAGTTCTGCAGATGTACTTTTTATCCTTCCCAAGGTTAGTAACGGCTAGTTTTTGAATTCTAACCATTGGGGCTTGACCAAAGAAGGTGGGAAGCTATTTAAAGGGGCACTATTCATCAGAGAGAACAACTTTTACAAAGGAATATCAAAGAGTACTCAAGAACACAAAAGTGCCCTAATCTTCTTCATCAAGAGCTTCATTCAAGAATCAAAGAAAGGGATTGAGCAGATTCAAAGAGGCATCAAGAACTCCATCCCCCCTTGAAGAGTGAAGCATCCTTGACAAAGAAGAGCAAAGCCACTTCAAAGCGATAAATACTTTCTAACTCTTCTTTGTAGTTTATATTGTTTCATATGCTCATTTAGGAGTTTGAATCTTTTCTTTTTGTTTGTCAAACACTTTGTAAAGGTTCGTTGGTTAGCCCGCAAAACCAACAAAGATTTTTGGTGAACCCGGAAAACCAAAGTGTAAAGGTTCGTTGGTGAGCCCGCAAAACCAACAAAGGTTTTTGGTGAACCCGGAAAACCAAAGTGTATAGGTTCGTTGGTAAGCCCGTAAAACCAACAAAGGTTTTTGGATTGTGAACCCGGAAAACAATCCAACTGTAATCCACGGGATTATAGTGAATTCCCAAGGGGACGCTTGGGGAGTGGACGTAGGTGCTAAGGAGAGCACCGAACCACTATATATTGTTGTGTTTGTGTTGTGCTTGTGCTTACGTTTATTCTTGCATCATCTTCTATCTTTGCACTAGTTTAAATCAGTCAAATAGTTTAAGAAAGCATCCACCGCACTTAATTAAGAAAACGGTTAAAGCACCAAAATTTAGAAGAAACCAATTCACCCCCCCCTCTTGGCTTGTCACCTTGGGCAATAAGTGGTATCAGAGCAAGGTGCTCTAATAGTACTCATTGATCTCACAATCAAGAGTTAAAGATCATGACAACCCAAGTGGGATGTGCAATGAGTGAGGGGCAATCCACAAATAGACTACCTCTATTTAATGGCACAAACTACACATATTGGAAAGCTAGAATGAGGATATTCATTCAAGCTTCGGACTATGAACTGTGGCAAATCATCACTAGAGGACCTCACACACCCACACTTAACATAGAGGGCACTATCATACCCAAACCAGAAATGGATTGGAATGAAAATGATAGAAGATTAGCACAGTTAAATGCAAAAGCTGTAAATATACTTTACTGCTCTTTAGATGTAAGTGAATTTAATAGAATATCCACTTGCACCACTGCCAAAGAAATTTGGGATAGACTTGAGGTCACACATGAAGGGACCAATCAAGTTAAGGAGTCTAAGATAAACATATTAGTACACAAGTATGAACTGTTTAAAATGAAATCTACTGAGTCAATAACTGATATGTTTACTCGTTTCACTGACATTATAAATGGGCTTAAGAGTTTAGGAAAGTCTTATTCTAACTCTGATTTGGTGCGAAAAATTCTCAGGTCTCTACCAAGAAATTGGGAGGCCAAGGTAACCGCTATTCAAGAAGTAAAGGACCTCAACACACTGCAGTTAGAGGAGCTTCTAGGATCTCTCATGACCCATGAGTTGACAATGAGGCAAAACTCAGAAGATGAGGTCAAAAGAAGAAAGCCCATTGCCCTAAAGACTACCATCCCTAAACAACTAACTGAATCGGAAGATTCAGATGATGATGAAGAAATCGATGAAGAAGGGATGGCTGTGCTTGGGAGAAGATTCAGAAAATTTATGAGAGGTAAGAATAGGTTCCATAAAAAGAAACCCTTTCTTAAAGATAATTCAAGCAAAGAAAAGGGTAAGGACAAGGAAAAGGAAAAAGATACTCCCATTTGCTATGAGTGTAACAAATCCGGGCATTATAAGATAGATTGCCCAGATTTGAAATGGATGGCAAGAAAGTTGAAAAAGAAGAATTTCATGGCCGATTGGAGTGAAAGTGAGGAATCAAGTTCGGAGGAGGAAGATCATCAAGAGACGGCCCAAATGTGTCATATGGCCAATGACGATGAGGTAGATTCTGAACTTGACTGTGATTTTACTGTGGATGAATTACATGATGCATTCTTAGAACTCATGGAAGAACATAAGAAAGTAATTAATAAAAATAAAGCTCTAAAAGAAGAAAATCAATCTCTCATTAAAGATAAGTTAAAATTGTCTCATAACTGTGAAACATTAAGTAGGAAACTTGCAAATGAAACCAAGAATCTAATTGCTGAAAATATCAAGCTAAAAGAAGATACTGAAAAATATAAAACTTTGGTAGATAAATTTACTCTTAGTTCTACCAAATTAAATTTGATTCTTGATAGCCAAAAAGCTGTATATGATAGGGCCGGTTTAGGATATAGAACAAATAGGAAACAAAAATTATTAAAGAATATTTTTGTAAAAGCTAAAAGTGAAAATATTACTTGTTATTGTTGCAATAAGTTAGGACATAGAGCATATGAATGTAACTTTAGAAAATCTAATCAAAATAAATTAAGTAATAATCAAAAGATTAAATTCAAGAAAGTTTGGGTTCCAAAAGGAACATGGAGCACTAACCCTAAAGGACCCAACTTAGTTTGGGTACCTAAAGTTTCTTCTTGATCTTGATTGCAGGTGTGTCTTGCAGCTGATAAAATGAAAAAACGATGGTATCTAGATAGCGGCTGTTCAAGACACATGACCGGTGACGAAGATCAATTTGTCACCTTGGAACCAAAGCAAGGTGGAGTAGTAACCTATGGAGATAATGGTAATGGGTATATCATTGGAAAGGGTAAAATTTTCATTGCTCCATCTATTTTTATAGAAAATGTCTTATTAGTTAAGGGTTTGAAACATAACCTTCTTAGCATAAGTCAATTTTGTGATAAAGGGTTTAAAGTTACATTTGAAGCATCTGTATGCATAATCACTAATCCTAAAGATAATAGTATTGTACTTGTAGGACAAAGGCAAAGAAATATTTACTTAGTAGATCTTCATGAGTTAGGCAAGAAAAATGGTTTATGCTTAATTACTAATGAAGAAAAGAAAATTGAAACTAGTTGGCTTTGGCATCGAAGATTAGGACATGCTAGTATGGAATTAATATCAAAACTAGTTAAGAAGGAATTAATAAAGGATGTGCCAAAACTGATCTTTGAAAAGGACAAAATATGTGGACCATGTTCATTGGGAAAACAAACTAAGTCATCTTTCAAATCAAAGAATGTAGTATCAACAACTAGACCATTTGAACTCATACACATGGATTTATTTGGACCTACTAGAACTACAAGTCTAGGAGGAAAGAAATATGGACTAGTTATTGTTGATGACTTTTCGAGGTATACATGGGTTTCATTTTTGGCACATAAGAATGAAGCATTTTCAGAATTTTTGAAACTATATAATAATATCATAAATGAAAAGAAACTCACCTTAGTAGCAATTCGAAGTGATCATGGTACGGAATTTGAAAATCAACACTTTGAAGAATTTTGCACTTAAAATGGAATATCACATCAATTTTCAGCACCTAGAACGCCTCAACAAAATGGGGTTGTTGAAAGGAAAAATAGGACATTGGCAGAAATGGCACGCACAATGTTGTGTGAGTCAAGTCTTCCAAAGTACTTTTGGGCTGAAGCTATAAACACCTCTTGCCATATTCTGAATCGAGTTTTAATACGACCAATAACTAAGAAAACTCCTTATGAACTTTGGAAGAATAAGAAACCAACTGCTAAATATCTTAAAGTTTTTGGATGTAGATGTTTTATCTTAAATAATGGCAAGGAGGATCTAAGTAAATTTAATGCCAAGTCAGATGAAGGTATCTTCTTAGGATACTCCACATCTAGCAGGGCATACAGAGTATTCAATAAAAGAACCTTAGTAGTGGAAGAGTCAGTCAATATTATATTTGATGAGTCTGATAGTGAGTCTACTAGGAAAGAAAATTTTGTTGATGATGATACAGGAATTATCGAATTTGAAAAGTTGAATATTGATGACGTGCCAAATCAAGATAAGAGAGATGATTGCGTGCCACCACAACTCCAAGACGTGCCAAAAGAATGGAGGTATGCACATGGACATCCTAAAGACTTAATCATTGGTGATCCATCTCAAGGGGTAAGAACTCGATCATCTCTTAGAAATTTAAATGATTATCTTGCTTTTGTTTCACAATTAGAACCTAAGACTTATGAAGAAGCTGAAAAAGATACTAATTGGATAAATGCCATGCAAGAAGAATTAAATCAATTCAAAAGAAGTAATGTATGGACATTAACTGAAAGACCAAAGCATAATTCAGTAATTGGAACAAAATGAATATTTAGAAATAAATTAGATGAAAATGGATTAGTTATAAGAAATAAGGCTAGACTTGTAGCTAAGGGATACAATCAAGAAGAAGGAATAGATTTTGATGAAACATTTGCTCCCGTAGCTAGATTAGAGGCTATTAGATTACTTCTAGCATTTGCATGTTTCATGGATTTCAAATTATATCAAATGGATGTGAAGAGTGCATTCTTAAATGGTATTATTGAGGAGGAAGTATATGTAGAACAACCTCCAGGATTTGAGAATCATGAATTGCCAAATCATGTGTTTAAACTGCATAAGGCATTATATGGATTAAAGCAAGCACCTAGGGCTTGGTATGATCGTTTAAGTAAATTTCTGCTTGATAATGACTTTAGTAGAGGAAATGTAGATAAAACTCTATTTCTCAAAAGAAAGGACAAGAATCTGTTAGTGGTACAAATATATGTAGATGACATAATCTTTGGTGCCACTAATGATACTCTGTGCAAAGAATTTGCTGATTTAATGCATGGAGAATTTGAAATGAGTCTAATGGGAGAACTAAGCTTCTTTCTAGGTTTACAAATCAAACAAACTAAAGAAGGCATTTTCATTCATCAAACTAAGTATACAAAGGAAATACTAAAGAAGTTTGGGAATGAAAATCATAAGGGAGTAGGTACTCCAATGAATCCTACTAGTAAGCTAGATAAAGATGAAAAAGGGAAGAGCATTGATATTAAGCTCTATAGAGGACTAATTGGATCTTTGCTCTACCTTACTGCTAGTAGACCCGACATCGTATTTAGTGTAGGGATATGTGCTAGATACCAATCGGATCCTAAGGAGTCACATTTAAGTGCTGTTAAGAGAATCCTTAGATATTTAAGAGGAACTACCACTATTGGATTATGGTACTCGAGAGACTCCTGTCTAGATTTGCTTGCATATTCAGATGCTGATTTTGTCGGATGCAAATTAGATAGGAAGAGCACAAGTGGCACATGTCAATTCTTAGGAAATAACTTTGTATCATGGTTTAGTAAAAAGCAGAATTCAGTGGCACTGTCCACAGCTGAAGCTGAATATATAGCTGCTGGTAGTTGTTGTGCTCAAGTATTATGACTTAAACAACAACTAGAGGACTATGGAGTTAAACTAGATAATATTCCTATTAAGTGTGATAATACTAATGCTATCAATCTTACTAAAAATCCAGTTCAGCACTCTAAAGCCAAACACATAGAAATAAGGTACCATTTTATTAGGGATCATGTGCAAAATGGAAATGTATGTATTGAGCATATATGCACTGAAAAACAATTAGCCGACATATTTACAAAACCATTGAGTGAAGATAGATTCTGCATGCTAAGGAGGAAATTAGGCATATGTGATCCTTTTTATTGAAGAGATATAAAAGGGAGCTAGTAGTCTCATGATACATTCCTCTAATTTCAAAAATCCCATAAAACATGAGTCAAATTTGTTATCTATAGATTCCCTACTCATGTATCATTGTCCCAGAGAGAATTTATAAGGATTGGAAGCAAGAAAAATTTTTAGAAGCAAAAAGAAAAAAAAAAAGAAAATTTCTGCACTTGGGTCGACCCAACCCAGAACATGGGTCGACCCAACGTTGAGTCGACCCAAGAAAAATCTTGAGTCGACCCAACGTCGGGACCCCACTGTTATAAGGGGGCCCGAGAGCATTTCTAGGGCACTATTTGGCCTTTGTCTTCTTCCGAAAAACCTACTCCCCACTCTCCAATCTCCACTAAACTCCTCCAAACAGTAGATTTCCTAAAGATCTTGGAGAAATGGGACCCAAACGAGCCGTGGCCAAGAGATCCGGAAGAGTGACTCGGATCCAACGGGAGGAAAGGCAATCTACCGAGCCATCTCCCGTGTCTCCACGACGTGAGGCACGTGCGGAGGCCCCTCCTCCTCCTTCCCCCTCAGTGATTCTTGCTAGATTTGCGGGGAGGCCGGTTACAACGGGGAGAAGGATCCATTCCGAGTTTTTCAATCAAGAAGGGTTTCGGATTTGGGAATGGATCCAAAGACAAGGTTGGGAGTATCTTTGTTCCCTAGATGTGGTAATCTACCCCGGCTTGGTACAAGAGTTCTATGCCTTCCTCAAGACTGGATTGGGAGGGCTTGTTTCAGAAGTTAGAGGGGTTCGAATCAGAGTATCCGAGGAGAGCTTGAGTGAGCAACTTCATCTACCCTGCATAGGAGCCACTCCGGAAAGGCCAGAAAACAAAATGAGAGTGTTGACCCCCTAATAGATTTTGATGAATACAAAACACTAGAGTAAAATTCCATTATATCTTAACAATTTAATTGAGGAATTCATGTGTTTTATTAAGAATATTGTTAAGAAATGTCTAGGCAAGTTTCCATAATTTTTATGAATTTATTGAAGAATATTTTGAGTTAAGAAAAACAGATCAGGGACAGCCGAGACGTCTCCGGATAGTTTCAGAGACGTCTCTGGCACAAACAGGAAGAACCGGCACACTTGGAGACGTCCCCGACACCTGCCGAGTCGTCCCCGCGTTAGCGGAGTCGACTCTCTCAGTAGCGGAGTCGACTCTCTCAGTGGCGGCAGAAAGGCAGTTTTCAAGAGATATGCGCGAGACGTCCCCACAGTAAGCCGAGTCGTCCCCGCAAGTAAAAAGGAGACTTCCCGAGTCATCCCCAAGATAGCGGAGACGGCTCTCTCAGGGTTTTCCAGAGAATAGTTTTTTGGTAATAAGGAAGCGGAGTCGACCCTGAGACAGCGGAGTCGTCCCCATGCATAAAGTGCAGACAACCCGAGACGTCCCCTGAAGGAGCGGAGTCGACTCTCTCAGGAAATTCCAGAGGACATGTTCTTCGGAGATAAAGAAGCAGAGTCGTCCCCAGATCAGCGGAGTCGTCCCCATTCAAAAAGTGCAAACAAGCCGAGACGTCCCCTGAAAGTGCCGAGTCGACCCCAGACAATGGAAAAAGTAAAATCTTGTAGCCGAGACGTCTCCCGTTGAAGCGGAGACGTCCCCGGAGCGACTGGAACGCGACTGACAGCTTTTCAGGTTTGGTTTGAATTTCAAATCCTTCTTTCTTTGTCTCTAACGGCTATATTTGCTTTTTGGGCTATAAAAGGGACCTCTTAAGTGCTTCTCAACAACTCTTCACCAACCCAAAGCTAGATCATTCAAGAGAGAAGTAAGAAAGAAAAGTTCAAGGGAGTGAGTGCATTCAAGTGAAGAAATCAAGTGTTTTCAAGCTTCCCAAGTGATTTCAAGCTCAACCACTCTCGTGCACTTGGGATTCAAAGCTCACACTCAATCCTACGCGCTCCACATCGGAAGAATCAATATCTCCCACGCTTCCAACGGCAAAACGATTCTTCCGGGTTCAATTGTTCATAATTGTTATATTTGCTTTTTAGAGCTTTTATTTTCTTTTGTAAACTCTTTCATTGTGGTGCTTGTTCCAGTCAAGGGACTTGGAACAAGGGAAAGGCGTCCCAAGCCTAAGTGAAATTGGGGGTTTTGGGTTTGTTGTGAGCCCGGTGTAAAACAACGAGTTGGGTAGTGAACTCGCAAAACTACCGTACTGTAATCGTGGATTATAGTGAAAATTCCCAAAGGTGATTTGGGGAGTGGATGTAGGAGCAGTGGAAGCTCCGAACCACTATAAAACCTTGTGTTTGCGATTGACCTTTCTCATTCTTCCTTCTTTACGTTAGTGCATATATTCGTGTGTTTTATTTTTTAATTAGTCAAAAGTTTTTAAAACACCCAATTCACCCCCCTCTTGGGTGACCATCTCTGGGCAACAAGTGGTATCAGAGCGGGTGCTCTGTGTATTTCTTGAAAGACCTAACCATCTTAGCCAAAGATCTAGATGGCAACACCCTTTAACAATGTTCCTGCCGAGGGGCAAGCAACCAATAGACCTCCACTCTTCAATGGGACAAATTATACCTATTGGAAGACTAGAATGAGAATCTTCATTCAAGCACAAGACTATGCCTTGTGGAGGGTTATAGTCAAGGGACCACAAGAACCATCACATGTGGTTAATGGCATTCGAGTTCCCAAACCTGAGGAGGATTGGGATGAGAATGATGATAGGATGGCTCAACTCAATTCTAGAGCCATGAACTCACTATTTTGTTCTTTAGATGTAAATGAGTTCAATAGAGTCTCTACATGTAGTTCCGCTAAGGAAATATGGGATAGGCTTGAAGTTACCCACGAGGGTACAAATCAAGTCAAAGAGTCCAAAGTGAACATTCTAGTTCACAAATATGAATTGTTTAAGATGGAACCTAATGAAACCATCACATGCATGTTTACACGTTTTATCGAAATTATTAATGGCCTAAAAAGCTTGGGCAAATCTTACACTAACCCCGAACTTGTGAGTAAAATTCTCAGGTCACTGCCAAAAGCATGGAAAGCAAAGGTCACGGCGATTGTAGAAGCCAAAGACCTCAACACTTTGGGGCTAGAACAACTCTTGGGCTCATTGATGACGCATGAGCTCACGATGAAGCAGCATGAAGAAGAGTTGCCAAAGAAAAAGACAATCGCACTCAAGGCTACCTCAAGTGTATGTGAAGAAGAGAGTAGTGAGAGTGAAGAAGAAAGTCAAGATGAGGACTTGGGTTTAATAGTAAGGAAGTTTAAAAAATTCATGAGAAGAAAGAAACCCTTCCTAAGAAAGAAATTTGGAGGGAGAAATGATTGGGAAAAAGAAAAGGAAAAAGAAAGAGACCCAATCGTATGCTATGATTGCAAGAGACCGGGACATATTCGTTCCGAATGCCCTCAACAAAAGAAGTATTTTGTAAAAAGAAGAAGAAGAAGGCATTGAAGGCAACATGGGATGATAGTGACACATCATCCTCCGAGGAAGAGAAGGAAGAGACCGCCAATCTATGCTTCATGGCGTTCGAAGACGACGAGGTATGCCTTGCAGCCGGGAATAAAAAGAGAATGTGGTATCTTGATAGTGGTTGCTCAAGGCATATGACCGGTGACAAGAGTCTCTTCGTCACCTTGGAATCAAAAGAAGGAGGAGTAGTCACATTTGGAGACAATGCTAAAGGCCGAATTATTGGTGTTGGTAAAATCTCCATATCACCCTCCTCATTTATTGATAATGTATTGTTAGTTAATGGACTAAAACATAATTTGTTAAGTATAAGTCAATTTTGTGACAAGGGCTTTAAAGTATCATTTGAATCATCACTATGCATAATTAGTAGTCCATTTGACAATGAGATCATACTCACAGGACATAGGCATGGAAATGTTTACATGGTAGATCTTGATGATCTCACCATGAAGGATGGCCAATGTCTTGTAGCCATGAATCCCAAAGTCAATGAGACTAGTTGGTTATGGCATCGTAGGTTAGGGCATGCTAGCATGGATTTAATCTCAAAATTAATTACAAAGGATCTAGTCAAAGGTCTACCAAAAATAGACTTTGAAAAGAATAAAATCTGTGCTGCATGTCAATTAGGAAAACAAACAAGAAGTTCTTTCAAGTCTAAGAACATAGTTTCAACATCAAAACCCTTAGAACTAATTCACATGGATTTGTTTGGACCCACTAGAACTGCTAGTCTAGGGGGTAAGAAATTTGGTCTTGTAATTGTTGATGATTTTTCACGTTTTACATGGGTTTCATTTCTTGCACACAAAGATGAGTCCTTTCCCGCTTTTATCAAGTTTCATAATAGGGTTTCAAATGAACTCAATCTTAAACTAAAAGCAATTAGGAGTGATCATGGTACCGAGTTTGAAAATCAGTATTTTGAAAAATTTTGTGAAGAAAATGGTATCAATCACAACTTCTCGGCACCTAGGACACCCCAACAAAATGGGGTGGTATAAAGGAAGAATCGCACACTAGCAGATATGGCTCGTACCATGTTGTGCGAATCGGATCTACCAAAGTATTTTTGGGCTGAAGCAATAAATACTTCATGTTATATCTTAAATCGTGCTTTAGTTAGATCCATCTTAAAGAAAACACCGTATGAGTTGATAAAAGGTAAGAAACCAAATATAAGTTATTTTCATGTTTTCGGTTGTCGATGCTTTATTTTGAACAATGGAAAGGACAATCTCAGTAAATTTAGTGCTAAATCAGATGAGGGGATCTTCTTAGGTTACTCCTCATCTAGTAGAGCATACAGGGTCTTCAACAAGAGAACTCTCGTTGTTGAAGAATCCATTCATGTTGTCTTTGATGAAACTAATGGAGATTCTTCTAGAAAAGAAGAAGATGGTGATGTAGGTATACTTGAAGACCAAATGAAGGAACTCTCCACTCAAGACAAACAACATGAGGATGAGATCAAAGAAGATACAAATCAGCGAGATGAAGAAGATCAACCTCCATCAAGAAATCAAGATCTTCCTAAAGAATGGAGGTATGCACATGGTCATCCAAAGGATCTAATCCTTGGTGATCCGTCACAAGGTATAAGAACTAGATCCTCTTTAAGAAGCACTAGTAATTATCTTGCTTTCGTTTCACAAATAGAGCCTAAATCACTAGAAGAAGCTGAAAAAGATGATAATTGGATGAATGCTATGCAAGAGGAATTAAACCAATTCGAAAGAAATGAAGTTTGGACTCTAACGAAAAGACCCCCTAATGTTTCAATTATAGGCACCAAATGGGTATATAGAAATAAACTAGATGAAGATGGGATAGTAATAAGAAACAAAGCTAGGCTAGTGGCCAAAGGATATAATCAGGAGGAAGGAATAGATTTTGATGAAACTTTTGCTCCTGTTGCTAGGTTAGAGGCTATTAGACTGCTTTTAGCATATGCATGCTTCATGGATTTTAAACTCTATCAAATGGATGTAAAAAGTGCATTCTTAAATGGCTATATAATGGAGGAAGTTTATGTAGGACAACCTCCAGGTTTTGAAAATCACTTACATCCAGATTATGTGTATAAATTGCATAAAGCATTGTATGGACTTAAGCAAGCTCCTAGGGCATGGTATGAAAGATTAAGTAATTTTCTAATTGAGAACAAATTTAAGAGAGGAAATGTAGACAAAACCCTCTTTATTAAAAGAAAAGGAAGTGACTTATTGCTTGTACAAATTTATGTGGATGATATAATTTTTGGTGCTACTAATGATAGTCTTTGTCAAGAGTTTGCCAAGCTTATGCAGGGAGAATTTGAAATGAGCATGATGGGTGAGCTCAATTTCTTCCTTGGGCTGCAAATAAAACAATCAGAGGAAGGCATCTTCATCAGTCAGACCAAGTATATCAAAGAAATGTTGGAGAAATTCAAGATGAAGGATGCAAAAGAAATCAGCACACCCATGGGCTCAAGTTGCAAGCTTGACAAAGATGAAAAAGGTAAAAGTATAGACTGCAAATTATACAGAGGTATGATAGGCTCTTTACTTTACCTTACTGCTAGTAGACCAGATATATTATTTAGTGTTTGTATGTGTGCTAGATACCAAGCATGTCCTAAGGAATCACACTTGCAAGTTGTTAAGAGAATTTTTAGATATCTAGTAGGGACATCTCTTATGGTATTCTAAACAATTTGACATAAATTTAATTGCTTATTCCGATGCTGATTTTGCCGGGTGCAAACTCGACAGAAAAAGCACAAGTGGCACATGTCAATTCTTGGGTGCTAATTTGGTTTCTTGGTTTAGCAAGAAACAAAATTCAATTGCCTTGTCCACAGCTGAGGCTGAGTACATTGCAGCTGGAAGCTGTTGTGCCCAAGTTCTTTGGATTAAGCAACAACTTGAAGACTTCGGTATCAAAATGGATAATATACCAATTAAGTGTGATAATACAAGTGCAATTAACTTAACAAAAAATCCTGTCCAACACTCTAAGTCAAAGCATATAGAGATTAGGCATCATTTTATTAGGGATCATGTGCTGAAAAATGATGTGATGATTGAATATGTATGTACTGAAAATCAATTAGCTGATATCTTTACAAAGCCCCTTTGTAAAGAAAGATTCAATTTCTTAAGGAATGCTTTGAGCTTGTATGATCCTAGCAAATGAATTGAACTTGTATTGCATTGTTTGCTGCGCAAACTAGTAATCAACCTCAAGGTAAACATAAGTGAAAACATGAATTCATGTAAGCTAAATGACGAACTGTTTGACTTTCCGGAGGATGGTTACCCTCCCTTGGACTCTTCATGGAGATATTTTCAGAGCCTATTTCATAGGTATTCGAAATTTGGTCAAACACTCCTCATTTCAATATTAATAATTCAAAAATCATTATCAAATTATTATAGGATGTATCATTAAGGGGGAGGATCACAAACAAATTCACTCTAAGTTTATCAAAAGAGATCATGTTGATTAGGATGATTTAACAGAAATTGGGAGAAGATAGAATACAGTCTGAAATTTTTCAGTGCCGGAGACGTCTCTGGCAAATCGCAGAGACGTCCCCCGAGGGGAGATGTCTCGCCTTAGTCGCAGAGACGTCTCGGGGACCGAATGAGGGCTTTTTAAATAGGTCGAAATCGCTCGAGCCGACTCGAGCTTTCTCCTTCATTCCCGACCAAAACGAAAAACCCTAGCCTCCATTTGCTCTCCACCTCAAATCCTAGCCTCCATTTGCTCTACATCACAAACCCTAGCATCCATGGCACCAAAGAAGGCTAGGACGACCCGTGGAAGGCGACCTAGGGTAGCGGCCGACGGTGACGAACGACGGGAAGAACCCTCCGCGCCGTCTCCTCCGGTTGCTCCGCCAACCACGACTATTTCCTGTGCAAATCGCACAGTCACGACAGGAAGGTACATAGATTTCTCCTTTTTAGATCATGAGGGGTTCTCTATTGGAGAGAGACTCCGAGCCCAAGGGTGGGAGCACCTTTGTACCCTAAATACCTTGACCTACCCCGGCCTAGTTAGAGAACTTTTTAGCAATATGGCCTTAGGGGACCTAGGGTACACTGGATATGTCCAAGGGACATTAGTAGAAGTCA
Organism: Phoenix dactylifera; assembly: GCF_009389715.1. Classification (NCBI taxonomy): domain Eukaryota; kingdom Viridiplantae; phylum Streptophyta; class Magnoliopsida; order Arecales; family Arecaceae; genus Phoenix; species Phoenix dactylifera. The sequence goes on along the minus strand of NW_024069012.1, from coordinate 45,500 downwards.
ATGAAGATGTCCTATCCACTGTCCTACAAATTCCTAGGGACGGTGAGGCTCCAACCTCACATCCCCAAAGGGAGTCAGCCCTAAATTTACTTTTAGGAAGAGAGGACTGCAGCCCTCTTGATGTTGTCAATTCCCAGGACCTAAATGCAGAGATGAGACTTCTCTTAAGTATTGTCAACCGGGTCTTATTTCCTAAAACCGGTCGCTTCGATTTTGTTTCGGAGCGAGACTTAGTTATAATGCACCACATCCTACTAGGGATCCCTCTAAACCTCCCTAGACTCATGTTAAATTACATTGCCCTATGTCATAGGTATTCTAGGTTTAGTATACCCTATGGCATGATCTTTACCTTAATCTTTAAACACTTCAAGGTTCCCATTCCAACAAATGAACCTGCAAAGCCCTTGAGAAACACCGACTATTACAATGAGGGCACAATGAGAAGAATGGAATTTCATAAGATAGATGGATCGTGGGTCAAGGTACCAAAGAGAAAAACTCAAATCCTAGAGCCTGAGATCCCACATCATGAGTCTGACCATCACTCTCCTCCACCTAGCCACATGGATATCCCTGATATTCCCTCCAGCTCAGCTGGACCTTCCACATCCATGCCACCACCTCCTCCAGTTAGTGGGCCCTCCTTTCTGTCAGAGGATCAGATGCGCACCTTAGCATCTGCCATTTGCCAGCAGATGAGGGAGGAGATGAGATCCATGATCTCCATAGAGTTGGCCCCCATCAGAGCTTCACATGAAGGGCTTCTACAAGAGATGAAGGATATTAGAAGTCAAATTGAAGCTACAACACAAGAAATAATTGGTGTGGGTGCCACCCAAACCATCAGATCATTAGAGCTCAAGGACAGCTTGAAGAGCATTTCCAAGAGTCTTAAAGAGCTAACAAAACCAGATGGCAATGTGAGCACCTTAGTTGCCCAACTCAGAGGAAGAATTCAAATGGCAACTATAGAGTTTGAGGCACTTGTGGCAGGTTTCCACAAGTCATAGGGAGATCAATTTAAGACCCTCATGGATTCCATCAATACATTCATAGATGCAGCTTGTAAAGTTTATGAACAAAATACAGCTGGTAGGGGCCATGAGCAACGTCGCCGATGATGGATATCTTGTAGGATCTTCTTTTTGTAAATCCTTGGCTATTTTGAAACACTTTTGTATTAGAAATCAATACTTGTAATGATTTCTTCTTTTTGACTATGTACTGACTTCAAAGGTTCACAATGATACATGAATACAATCCCTTTTGAAAACTGTGTACATTGCCAACTCTATATATGTGTTTCTATGAATGTGAATGTGCCTCTTGATGTGTCATAAGAATCTCATAACATACATTAAGTATTCAGATTTGGCACAACGTATCAAAGCATCTGAAACAGGGGGAGCACAACCTGAATATCAAAGGGGGAGTAAAATGAACACTGAATATATTGAATATAGAGATAATTTGTCCCCTTCATTATTGATGACAAAAAGGGGGAGTAGATATTGAATGTAGAGATATTGAAAGGGGGGAGCAGTTATATATATGGATATTGAATATGGAATGCAAAATTTATAATCATACTCCAAAGTTGATTTAGAAAAGATAAAATTGAAGAATATTGACCTTAAGATAATTGCCCTTCTGAAAAAAAAGGGGGAGTCAAAAAGAATCTAGCTTTCAATTATCCTCAGCATCAATACTTCATTTTAACTTGATTCAAATTCAGTTGATATGCTAAAATCATTTAAGAACTATAAAGATCAATCTTATGCACAAGAAAAGAACTGAAAATTGAATACCTTGAGTGATGCACATTGTATCTAGTTCTAATCAAAACATTATACTTGTACATCTGATCAAATACTGTGTATATGTTTAAATCTCAAATTTTGCATATACTCAGTGTTTTGTCATCATCAAAAAGGGAGAGATTGTTGACCCCCTAATAGATTTTGATGAATACAAAACACTAGAGTAAAATTCCATTATATCTTAACAATTTAATTGAGGAATTCATGTGTTTTATTAAGAATATTGTTAAGAAATGTCTAGGCAAGTTTCCATAATTTTTATGAATTTATTGAAGAATATTTTGAGTTAAAGAAAACAGATCAGGGACAGTCGAGACGTCTCCGGATAGTTTCAGAGACGTCTCTGGCACAAACAGGAAGAACCGGCACACTTGGAGACGTCCCCGACACCTGCCGAGTCGTCCCCGCGTTAGCGGAGTCGACTCTCTCAGTAGCGGAGTCGACTCTCTCAGTGGCGGCAGAAAGGCAGTTTTCAAGAGATATGCGCGAGACGTCCCCACAGTAAGCCGAGTCGTCCCCGCAAGTAAAAAGGAGACTTCCCGAGTCGTCCCCAAGATAGCGGAGACGGCTCTCTCAGAGTTTTCCAGAGAATAGTTTTTTGGTAATAAGGAAGCGGAGTCGACCCTGAGACAGCGGAGTCGTCCCCATGCATAAAGTGCAGACAACCCGAGACGTCCCCTGAAGGAGCGGAGTCGACTCTCTCAGGAAATTCCAGAGGACATGTTCTTCGGAGATAAAGAAGCGGAGTCGTCCCCAGATCAGCGAAGTCGTCCCCATTCAAAAAGTGCAAACAAGCCGAGACGTCCCCTGAAAGTGCCGAGTCGACCCCAGACAATGGAAAAAGTAAAATCTTGTAGCCGAGACGTCTCCCGTTGAAGCGGAGACGTCCCCGGAGCGACTGGAACGCGACTGACAGCTTTTCAGATTTGGTTTGAATTTCAAATCCTTCTTTCTTTGTCTCTAACGGCTATATTTGCTTTTTGGGCTATAAAAGGGACCTCTTAAGTGCTTCTCAACAACTCTTCACCAACCCAAAGCTAGATCATTCAAGAGAGAAGTAAGAAAGAAAAGTTCAAGGGAGTGAGTGCATTCAAGTGAAGAAATCAAGTGTTTTCAAGCTTCCCAAGTGATTTCAAGCTCAACCACTCTCGTGCACTTGGGATTCAAAGCTCACACTCAATCCTACGCGCTCCACATCGGAAGAATCAATATCTCCCACGCTTCCAACGGCAAAACGATTCTTCCGGGTTCAATTGTTCATAATTGTTATATTTGCTTTTTAGAGCTTTTATTTTCTTTTGTAAACTCTTTCATTGTGGTGCTTGTTCCAGTCAAGGGACTTGGAACAAGGGAAAGGCGTCCCAAGCCTAAGTGAAATTGGGGGTTTTGGGTTTGTTGTGAGCCCGGTGTAAAACAACGAGTTGGGTAGTGAACTCGCAAAACTACCGTACTGTAATCGTGGATTATAGTGGAAATTCCCAAAGGTGATTTGGGGAGTGGATGTAGGAGCAGTGGAAGCTCCGAACCACTATAAAACCTTGTGTTTGCGATTGACCTTTCTCATTCTTCCTTCTTTACGTTAGTGCATATATTCGTGTGTTTTATTTTTTAATTAGTCAAAAGTTTTTAAAACATCCAATTCACCCCCCTCTTGGGTGACCATCTCTGGGCAACAGAGAGCTCTACAATTGATTATGGAAAATGAGAACTTCGATTTCTCCACAAAGGTAATAGCTAGTTCTCTTTCCGCAGAAATGAGATTACTGCTCAATATGATCAATAGGATTTTGTTTCCAAAGACCGGAAGATTCGATCTCATCACTGAGCGAGATCTAGCAGTGATGGAGTGTATGATTCGAGGGATGCCCCTAAATCTTCCGGCTATGATATTGAGATAGATGAGGAAGGTAATGTGCAGCAACAGGGTATCACTACCTTATGGTATGATACTCACCTTGATATTTAGACAGCACGGTTTACCTCTCGAGGAGGAGGCATCCAAGAGTCTGCATCACACTGACACGTACACTGCACGGACACTTATACGCATGGGATATGAGAAAGTGAACGGGCAGTGGATTCACACAGGTGCAGGCATTCAGGGTGAGGCACCAGAGGGAGATGCACCAGAGGATGAGGATGAGGAGCATATGGATCATCCTACTGCACCCTCCGAGGCTGGACCATCGTCATCCGTTCCTCCGACAGATACGGATGACTTCTGGAGCAGGATGACTGAGCTCATGTCAGCTCAGGCGAGGACTATCACTGACGGGCTGACGAGCCGATTGGACGCCCGGTTGGATGTCATGTCTGCTGAGATCAGTGATCTGAGGCAGCAGATTGGAGCACTCCGGAGAGAGAGAGAGACACATGGACCATCTGTGCCACAGGCTGCTGAGTCAGAGATATCGGCACAGAGTCATCCAGCTTGTCGTGCTCCACGCCAGACACAGTCTCACCAGGCTCGACCTCCCCTCGCCACGTATACTAGGAGGATGAGGACTAGATCCCAGCCATTGGATTCTCCCTAGGTTGATCTTAGCATCTATGTTTAGAGCCTAGGCTAGATATCTAGTTCTCACATGTATCTTGCTTTTCTCATATGTATCTTGCTTTCTCTCATGTATCTTTAAATCTTGATTAAGGAACATTGTATCTGTTTTTGTTTTTAATGTATGAAAATGTTCCTATTTTGATCAATGAAGATTGAAGTTTATGGTATATTGCATCTTTTCCATGTATCTGTTTGATGATAACAAAAAGGGGGAGAAGAAAAGAAAGAGTATTTAATTTGAGAAGTAAAGAAAGAGTATTAATTTTGGGAGAAGTAAAGATATTGTTTAGGTTAAACAAAGTAACAAAAAGGGGAGAAGTAAAGATGTCTTAAGAGTAAGTAAGGCAAGCTAAAGAAAGGATTATGTAAAGAAAGAGAAATAAGAACTTATGCAAGAAAAGAGAAATAAATGGGCAAACAAATTGAAAATCATATAAGAAAGCTTATACATCTAAGGGGGAGCAATTTGTAACAATGAAATTCATTAAATCAAAAATTTCTATCAAATTTCAGAATTTGGCACATATAAATTCAGAATTTGGCACGCACCTCTCGCACCCCGATACATAAGCTGAAACTCATATTTTATCTCAAATTTTTGAAGTTTCATCACTAATGAATTATAAATGAAAGGGGGAGCAATTCAAAGAGTCAAATTGGCAACATTTAAATGATATAGGGGGAGATTTCACTCTTATATATGAAAAGCTGAAATTCAGCAATTTAATCCCTTTTATAAACTGATTTTAAAGACAAGTATCAATAGGCTTATACTCTTTATTTTGTAATCATCAAAAAGGGGGAGATTGAGGATGATAGTGTTATTTTGATGATTAACAAGTAATTATCAAGAGTATGTTATAAGTTAAATTGATACTTCATTTATAAGTTCATTACTCTCAGTATATTTGTGTGATTGATAATAGATACATGCTTTGTTCATTTGAATGAATCTAATCTTGAGAATGTAGCAAAGTGTGGATTGAGTCGACCCAAAGATTGTTTGAGTCGACCCCGGCACATCAAGAAATCATCTGGCACACTCCTGCAAAAATGGCACAGACGAACAGTTGGTTGGGTCGACCCAAGGTAAGCATGAGTCGACCCAAACTTCAAGAACCTCAAAACATGAAGAAAATATGTTCTCTGGATTTACTGAGAGGGTCGACCCAAACAGTGGTTGAGTCGACCCAAGCTTGAGTCGACCCAAACTCTGAGAGGGTCGACCCAAAGGCAAGACAGAAAGACAGACAGAAAATGGTTCTCTGAAATTACTGAGAGGGTCGACCCAAGAAGAAGTTGAGTCGACCCAAGTGAACTTTGAGTCGACCCAAAGAAAGGATGGGTCGACGCAAGTGAAGGAAGGCTGAAATCAAAGTTTCTGTGTTCTCTGAGAGGGTCGACCCAAGGAATGTTTGAGTCGACCCAAGGCAAAGTTGGGTCGACCCAAGGACAGGTTGAGCCGACCCAAACACGGGCTGAACAGTAACGGCTAGTTCTGCAGATGTACTTTTTGTCCTTCCCAAGGTCAGTAACGGCTAGTTTTTGAATTCTAACCATTGGGGCTTGACCAAAGAAGGTGGGAAGCTATTTAAAGGGGCACTATTCATCAGAGAGAACAACTTTTACAAAGGAATATCAAAGAGTACTCAAGAACACAAAAGTGCCCTAATCTTCTTCATTAAGAGCTTCATTCAAGAATCAAAGAAAGGGATTGAGCAGATTCAAAGAGGCATCAAGAGCTCCATCCCCCCTTGAAGAGTGAAGCATCCTTGACAAAGAAGAGCAAAGCCACTTCAAAGCGATAAATACTTTCTAACTCTTCTTTGTAGTTTATATTGTTTCATATGCTCATTTAGGAGTTTGAATCTTTTCTTTTTGTTTGTCAAACACTTTGTAAAGGTTCGTTGGTTAGCCCGCAAAACCAACAAAGGTTTTTGGTGAACCCGAAAAACCAAAGTGTAAAGGTTCGTTGGTGAGCCCGCAAAACCAACAAAGGTTTTTGGTGAACCCGGAAAACCAAAGTGTATAGGTTCGTTGGTGAGCCCGTAAAACCAACAAAGGTTTTTGGATTGTGAACCCGGAAAACAATCCAACTGTAATCCGCGGAATTATAGTGAATTCCCAAGGGGACGCTTGGGGAGTGGACGTAGGTGCTAAGGAGAGCACCGAACCACTATATATTGTTGTGTTTGTGTTGTGCTTGTGCTTACGTTTATTCTTGCATCATCTTCTATCTTTGCACTAGTTTAAATCAGTCAAATAGTTTAAGAAAGCATCCACCGCACTTAATTAAGAAAACGGTTAAAGCACCAAAATTTAGAAGAAACCAATTCACCCCCCCCTCTTGGCTTGTCACCTTGGGCAACAGAGAGAATATTTAGGGAAGAGATTTCAAAGAGATTACAAGGAAAATCTCCTAAAAGCACAAAAGGGCCATTCAAAGCAAAAGAGAGAGAAGAAGAATATCCAAGTGAATCCCAAAGTTTCCTCTCCAACTGTGTGTTGCCTCGGTGATCCTCTACTTCATGCAAAATAAGAAGAGGGTCAAGTAAAGAAGAAGCCGAGTTCCTTCATCTACAAATTTGTTTGAGGGCTTCTTCTCTTTACTTTACTTGTTTATATTTGTTATATTTGCTTATTTGAGAAGCTTGTATTTGATTTAAACTCTTGTTCTAATATCTTGTAACTTGATTCAATCAAGGAATTGAATCAAGGGGTTAAGGTTTGTTGGTGAGCCAAAGGGAAAACCAACGTTGTAAGGTTGTAGTTGGTGAGCCTTTGGGAAAACCAACTGGGTTGATTGTGAATCCGGAAAACAATCGTTGTAAGGTTGTGGTTGGTGAGCCTTTGGGAAAATCAACTGGGTTGGATTGTGAGCCCGTGAAAACAATCGGTTGGTTCTAGTCGGTGAGCCTGTGAAAACCGACCGAGTTCGTTGTGATCTCGCAAAACAACAAGTTGGGTTGTGAGCTTGTAAAACAACCGGTTGTAATCTGAGGGATTATAGTGAAATTTCCAAGAGGTCTTGGGGAGTGGATGTAGGTGCTGGGGTGCACCGAACCACTATACATCTTTGTGTTTGTGATGCCTTATCTCGTGTATTTTATGCCTTACATTCGTACTTGATTACGTAATATCTCTAGCTTTGTTTTCTATAGAGTTATAAGTGATTGTTTAGAATTTGCTTAGCTTCCTCTCCATTCTTATCATACACATAGATTAAAATTGATCATACAACTATAAGTTAATTTTAGATCAATTGCACCCTAAAGCCATAGTATAATTGCTCTAGCTTAATTTTCCACTACTTTACTTGTAATTGCCTAGTGCTTAAGTAAATAACATCTTATCATTTCGCTGCATTCAATTCAAAGTAAAAATTAGGGAACATAATTTTTAGAAAACCCAATTCACCCCCCCTCTTGGGTTGTCACCTTGGGCAATAAGTGGTATCAGAGCAGGTGCTCTTCTATTAATTATAGTCTTAACTGACTAGAGCTAAAGATTATGACAACCCCACATAACATATTATTTGCCGAGGGATTTTCCATAAATAGACCTCCACTATTTGATGGAACTTACTATATTCAATGGAAAGCTAGAATGAAAATTTTTGTTCAATCACAAAACTATAAAATATGGAATATCATTATAAATGACCCTCACACACTCTCTCAAGCTGTCAATGAAAAAGACTTAGCACAATTGAATGCTAATGCTATGAACATTCTATATTGTGCTATCAATAAATCTATATTTCATAAGATTTCTGCATGCTTATCTGCTAAAGAAATCTGGGATACTTTAAGAAATATTTATGATAAATCTCAGATTAGCTCACATGTGCTTCAATTGCATACTAACCATGAGACTGCAGAATCTTCCGCATTAGCCGAGTCAACTCCCAGTTTGTCCGAGTCGACTCCTAGAGAAGAACAGTCTGAAAGGCAGAGACTCAATCTTGAAGATCCTGTGAACGAGTCGACTCCAAGTATTTCAGAGTCGACTCCCAAGTTAGCCGAGTCGACTCCAACAAGGCCCGAGTCGACTCCGAGGCAGAACAGTTCAAAAGATAGAGAACCATCCTTTAGGCCTCTAAGAACGAGACGTCTCCCAAAGATCTCGAGTCGACTCTCAAGTCAGTCGAGTCGACTCCAAGTAAACCCGAGTCGACTCGAGGAAGAAAAAACAACAGAAAAATTCAAAAGCTTCCTAAAGACAAAGAAGAAAAGAAAGCAAGAAGAAAGGAAGAAAGAGATAAAAAGAAAGAAAATCTTGACTAAAGAAGAGTCAAGCAAGAAATTGAAAGCTAGAAGCAACAATGAACTACAAGAGGTAACTAACTTATGTTTTATGGCACTAGAAGATAAAGTAGAATCTGAATCTAATTTTATACCAAATGAATTTCATGAAGAATATTCTTATGATGAACTATTAAATGCTTTTCATGATTTGTATGGTGAATGTAGAAAATTAGCTATCAAAAATAAAAATCTTAAAAAGCTAAATCTCGAAATCTCAAAAGAAAGAAATTCTATTGTTGAAATATATGACAAACTAAATTCTGAAAATGAAAGCTTAAGGTTAAATTCAGAACAATTGATTCAGAAAAATCAGAATTTAATTAAAAAAAATCAAAACTTAAGGGAAGAAATTAACCAATTGAAGTCTTTTATTAACAAATTTACTGTAAGTTCAAAAAGATTAAAAATGATGTTTGAAAGCCAACATGCTGATTTTGATAAATCAAAATTTGGCTTAACTCCTTCACTTAGCAATGAATCCCTAAAGAAAAAGGTTTTAAATTCGTCAAGCAAATCATCAAAAAGGATAACGTATTTCAAACATCAAAAGAATGGACATAACAACCTTACCTATAGTTCTAGTACAATTAAATCAAATGGTAAAGTTATTACTATTAAACAGATTTGGGTTCCAAAAGGAACCATATGTCCTAACTCTCAAGGACCCAAGCAAGCTTGGGTACCCAAAATAAAAATATGAGGATGTAGATGTAGGTGTGCCAAGATACCCATGAAACAAATAAAACTTTCATACAAATGGGTGTTCTAGACACACGTTAAAGAGTGAAACTTAAAATATAATAAAAAAAAGTAATTAAAATAGAAGAAATAAATTCAAAGTCCTTCATCTTTCTATACTTTTCTATATTGAGGGATACTTTGTTAATAATTAATCAATTTCCTTAAATTATCTTTTTGAGTCCTCTATATGCTTGATTGAGAGTTCGTATCCAATGCATTATCTTCTATTGATCATAGACATAAGAATATGTACTTAATATGCTCTTAAAAAATTATGCATTATAAATACTAATATTAAAGAATTTTTTTTTGGGCATATAAAATTAACTTATGCTAGTATGGACTTAATTTCAAAAGACCTCTTGCCATTGGCTTACTTAGATTATCTTCTGAAAGGTCAAAGTTTGCTATGCATGTTAACTAAGGAAACAAACAAAAATCAATTTCTAAATCTAAAGATGTTGTTTCCAACACTAAGTTTTCAAAAGCTTACATTGGCTTTGTTCTTGGCACGTAAATTGAAATATTTTCTGCATTGGCACAAACTCACAAAAAGGGATCAAATGAAAAAGGTTTGCAAACTATGAAAGTAAAAGAAGTATTGTTGACCCCCTAATGGATTTTGATGAATACAAAACACTAGAGTATAATTTTCTTTATATTAACTGTTATGGGGGAATTAAGCCGCCATGCCCCACGTGATCGGCACGCGTATCCAGGAAAGCTACAGTTACCCTTTGACCCAGCACTCCGACCCCGAGTCGGACCTCCTCGGCTTCGCAGCCCGACCCCGGGTCGGCTGCCCTATGATCCAGCACTCCGACCCCGAGTCGGACCTCCTCGGCTCCGCAGCCCGACCCCGGGTCGGCTGCCCTATGATCCAGCACTCCGACCCCGAGTCGGAGATCTTTTGATAACGACAGGCTATTCTCCAGAGGCACGCCGCGGCCTCCTGCTCCACTACTCCCTGCAACGGCTGTACCCGATGCTGCCCACGATCTCCTGTATCAACCGTACAAAGCGGAGCTCCACTACGCCCTGTCATGGCCGTACCCAGCGCTGCTCCACGACGCCCCGTAACGGCCATGTCAGTGGCCATTCGATCGTGCCCCACGACGACAAACCCCCCTGAGGGACCTCCCAGCCAGGTATATACGCGGCTGGGGGGAGAAGGGGGGGGTAAGCAATACCTCCCAGAGCACTCTCTCCCACTTGTGATTATCATCTCTCCTCCTCCAATCTCCTCTGACTTGACCGTCGGAGGGCCATCACCACCCTGGTGGTGGTGCAAGGCTTGTTTGCAGGTTCCTTGGCGGAAGGTGGAGCGCAACCAGCACCAACCAAGACAACTCAGGCGGAACCCCGTTCACACCGTCGTGTCAATCGTTCTCGGTTTGGACCACCAGCAACAGTTGGCGCTAGAGGAAGGGACCGAATCTCAGAACGATCATAATGGCACGGCGAGGTGGTCGCGGAGCTTCCAATGCTTCCGGTCGCGGAGCCTCTCGCGCCTCTGGCCGGGAGGCTGCTGCGTCCCCAACACACTCTCAGCAGCATTCCACCGCTTCTCCTCCCATTCAGACGGTCGAACCTGCTCAGTTCGACCAGCTAGCCCAGCAGGTTCGCACCCTCGCGGAGGCAGTGCAGAATCTACAGGGTGTGATCTCTCGGGTGCCGCAGCGGGCTCAGGAGCCGCTGCTCCCCGAGCACTCGCCTCTTCCTCACAACCCGCGCTCCTTCCTCTCCCATGGAGAGGAGCGCCGGCGCGAGGAGGATTCTCGAGTGCGGTCCATTCTGCCAGGACCTTCTCATCGGAGCTGCGCGGGGTACGAGAGGCGGACCCGGGCGCGTTCTCAGACACCCCAGTCCTCGAGGGGCCCGCACTCCAGTCGGTCCCCCTCGCGCCGCTCCTTGTCTCCCACCCACCGGTCGCGCTCCCTGGACCGGCGGGTGGACGATCTCCACAGACAGCTCCAGGTCCTGAAGGGCCACTCCAAAGATCCCTTCGCCGACTTGGAGATCTCCTCCCAGCCGGCGCTTGCCTCAAGGATCCTGCGGACCCTAAACCCGCCGGGGTTCAAAATGCCGGCGATCGAACCCTACGACGGGGCGGCGGACCCACGGGACCACGTGGAGAGTTTCAGGACTCTTATGCTCCTCCATGGAGCATCGGATCCTCTCCTCTGCAAGGCCTTCCCGGCGACCCTCCGCGGCCCGGCAAGGGCGTGGTTCGCCGGCCTGGAGGCTAATTCCATCCAGTCCTTCCACCAGTTCACCCGTCTCTTCATCAGCCATTTCGCCGTCAGTAGCCGGCGAAGACTGGTCTCCGACTCCCTCTTCGATGTCCGGCAGAACGAGGGAGAGAGCCTGCGGGATTATCTCACCCGCTTCAACAAGGCAACACTGGAGGTCCGGAATTTGAGCCAGGAGGTGGCTCTCTCAGCCCTGAAGCGAGGCTTCCGGAAGGGCAGACTCACCTTCTCCCTGGACAAACGCCTGCCGCGGAGCTTTCCGGAGCTGTTGTCTCGGGCAAACCAGTATGCAGACGCCGAGGAGGCAGCCTCCCACCGGAACAAGGAGGCCGCCGAGGCCCCTCTAAAGCCCGGGAAGAAAAGGCGAAAAGAGGCACCCCAGAGGAGGAGCCCGACGCCCCAACGCCGGCGCAGAAGCCCGTCACCAGCAAGGAACCACGGCGCCACACGCCCTCGTTCTCCGCACCGACGCTTCAACCGGTACACCCCACTCCTGGCCCCCCGGGCCCAGATCCTCATGGAGGTCAAGGGGCGGGAGGACCTCCCGGTCCCGAGGCAGATGAAGAAGATCCCTGGGAGGAAGCCTTCTCGGGCGTACTGTGAATACCACCGAGACCACGGCCACGATACCGAAGACTGCTTCCAGCTTCGGGACGAGATCGAGGCTCTCATTCGCCGAGGGCGTCTCGGTCGATATGTAAACGACCGACGTCCCCCCGCAGATCCGCGTCCAGCCGACCCGGCCCCTCAGGAGCCTCGGGAGCAGAATCGACCCGTTGCGGGAGTGATCCACACCATCACTGGGGGCTGCTCTCGGCCCGTGAGGAACGCAGGGGGCTCGGCGGAAGTATCAGGAGTGGCCGTCGCGAAGAGGCAGCGGGTCGGAAATGTAATCACTTTTTGTGATGAAGATGTAAAGGGGGTTCAGACTCCCCACGATGACGCCATGGTGATCTCTCTCACTATGGCGGACTATGATGTAAGGCGTGTTCTTGTGGATAGTGGAAGCTCAGCTGATATTTTGTATTACGAGGCCTTCCAAAAGATGGGCTTGTCCCGACAATTGTTGCACAAAACATCCACCCCCCTCATAGGATTCACTGGAGACGCTATCTCGGCCGAAGGTGTCATCGAGCTGCCTGTGACTGCGGGCATTGCACCCGCAGAAGCCACGGTGCGGCTCGGGTTCTTGGTCGTCCGTGTCCCCTCGGCCTACAACGCTATCCTCGGACGACCCGGACTGAACGCCCTTCGCGCGGTGGTTTCTACCTACCATTTGCTCATGCGGTTCCCCACGGCGGCCGGGATTGGAGAGGTCCGAGGTGACCAGCCGACCGCACGGCAGTGTTTCCTAGCAACTCTCAAAGGGAAGAAGCCCATGGAGGCCCTAAGCGTCGAGTCACTTGACGCCAGAGACGAAGTGGCCTTGCGGCACGGGGAGCCGGCTGAGGGCGTAATCGAAGTTCCCCTCGAAGAAGGCCGCCCGGACCGCACGGTCCGGGTCGGTGCCAACCTCGACTTGGAAGCTCGGCTCCGGTTAGTGGAATTCCTCCGAGCCAATGCAGATGTGTTTGCCTGGTCGGCGGCCGATGTACCTGGGATCGACCTGGAGGTCGTTTCTCACGCCCTCAGCGTCGACCCGACCCACCGACCAGTAAAGCAAAAGAAGAGACACTGTGCCCCGGATCGGATCCGGGTGGTCGACCAGGAGGTAGACAAACTCTTGGAGGCAGGTTTCATAAGGGAGGTGAGCTACCCCGAGTGGCTGGCAAACGTCGTACTTGTCCGGAAGGCGAGCGGGAAGTGGAGGATGTGCGTCGACTACACCGACCTGAACAAGGCGTGCCCCAAGGATAGCTTTCCGCTTCCACGGATAGACCAACTGGTCGACGCGACTTCCGGATACCAGCTACTGTCTTTTATGGACGCCTTCTCCGGCTACAACCAAATAATGATGGCTCCACAGGACGAGGAGAAAACTGCCTTCATAACAGACCGGGGGCTGTACTGTTACAAGGTAATGCCCTTCGGTCTGAAGAACGCTGGCGCCACTTACCAGCGCCTCGTCAATAAAATCTTCAAGGAGCAGATCGGCCGGAATATGGAGGTGTACGTGGACGATATGCTGGTAAAAAGCCGCCATGCAGACCAGCACATTGCAGATCTGGAGGAGACTTTCACCACCTTGCGAAAGTTTCGCATGAAGCTAAACCCAGCGAAGTGCGCTTTTGGTGCTTCGGCCGGGAGGTTCCTCGGTTTCATTGTCAACCAACGGGGGATCGAGGCCAACCCGGACAAGATCAAAGCCATCCAAGATATGTCCCCTCCGACCAAAGTGAAGGAGGTTCAGGAGCTCGCTGGAAGGGTCGCCGCGCTCGGACGATTTGTGGCAAAGTCGGCCGAACGCTGCCAACCATTCTTCAAGGTGTTGAGGCGCCCAAAAGACTTCCTCTGGACGGCCGAATGTCAAGCGGCGTTCGACCAGCTCAAGGAGTACATGGCGTCTCCTCCCCTGCTGTCCAAGCCGCAAGAGGGGGAGATGCTCTACCTTTACCTGGCGGTCTCCCCAACCGCAGTCAGCGCAGTACTGGTTCGGGAAGAGGCAAGACTTCAGAAGCCTGTGTACTACATCAGCCGAGTCCTCCGGGATGCCGAGACGCGGTACACGAAGGCTGAGAAGATCGCCTTCGCGCTGCTGACTGCGACCAGGAGGCTTCGCCCCTATTTCCAGGCTCATTCTGTCACCCTTTTGACCGATCAACCACTGCGGCAGATTCTCAGCAATCCAGAGAATGCGGGACGGCTGGTGAAGTGGGCAGTAGAACTTGGTGAGTTCGACATCCTCTACCAGCCCCGACCAGCCATCAAGGCCCAGGTGCTCGCGGACTTTCTCGCTGAGTGCACTGTGCAGGAGGCGGAACCTAAGCCGCCGGAGACACCCAGCCTCGATCTCCCGATCTGGACGCTCCACATTGACGGGTCGTCGAACCCTGAAGGTGGAGGGGCTGGGCTGGTCCTCACCAATCCCGATGGAGTGATAGCCGAGTATGCCTTGAGGTTCGGATTTACAGTGACCAACAATGAGGCGGAGTACGAGGCCCTAGTCACGGGACTCAAACTCGCCAAGGAGCTCGGCGTCCGGCGTCTGAAAGTCTTCACCGACTCCCAGCTGGTGGTCGGGCAGGTTCGAGGGGAGTTCGAGGCGCGGAGCCCGACCATGCAGAGCTACGTCCGGAAGGTGCAAACACTCATTTTCGACCTCGGCAGTGTTGACATTCAGCAGGTCCCAAGGAGCGAAAATGCCAGGGCCGACAGGTTGTCCCGCCTAGTGGACGCAGACGCGCACAACTTGTCGAGGGCAATCTACCTGGAGACCCTGGATGCCCCGAGCATTGACGGGGCTGGAGCGGTGATGGCAATTGACCCGGAGCCGTCTTGGATGGACCCGCTCGTCGCCTACCTCGCCGAAGGAATCCTCCCTGAAGACGAAGATCAGGCCCGGCGGCTTGTAAAGAAGTCCGCCCACTACGTACTTTATGAAGGGAGGCTGTATCGGACCTCGTTTACCGCCCCCCTCTTAAGGTGCCTCCGCCCCGCGGAAGCGGCCTATGCCCTCGGCGAAGTCCACGAAGGCATCTGCGGATCGCACTTGGGGGCTAGGTCCTTGGCGCATAAGATCATGAGGCAAGGCTACTATTGGCCGACCTTGTTGGAGGACTCGGAGGATCACGTGCGGAAATGCGACGCCTGCCAGCGCCACGCCAACGTCCAGAGAGTCCCCTCTGTTCCCTTGGCGCCAATCACCGCGCCCTGGCCCTTCGCACAGTGGGGAATGGATATCCTCGGACCATTCTCCGTCGCTTCGGCCCAGCGGAAATTTTTGATTGTCGCCATCGACTACTTCACCAAGTGGGTGGAGGCAGAGCCACTGGCCACCATCACGGAGGCACAAGTCCGGAAGTTCGTAAAGAAGAACATCATTGTCCGATTTGGAGTACCTCGGGTCCTCATCTCGGATAACGGTCGACAGTTTGATAACAAGCACTTCCGGGACTTCTGCGAGGAATTCGGGATCGAGCATCGGTTCACATCCGTGTCGCATCCCCAAACCAACGGCGAGGCCGAGGTCACAAATCGGACAATCCTCCAAGGTATCAAAGCGCGGGTCGGCCGGACGGGGCAAGCTTGGGTCGAGGAACTCGAGAATGTCCTTTGGGCGTATCGGACCACGCAACGGACTCCTACTGGAGAGACGCCTTTCAGCCTAACCTATGGCACGGAAGCCGTTGCCCCCGTGGAGCTCGGACTCCCCTCGCCTCGGGTGGCCGTGCACCGACCCAAGGCCAATTCAGAGCAACTCCGAGGGAACTTGGATCTCTTGGAAGAGGCAAGGGAAATGGCTCAGGTTCGGATGGCAATGTATCAGCAGAGGGTGGCCCGATATTACAACTCCAAAGTCCGACCGAAGCTTTTCAGAATTGGAGATCTGGTGCTGAGGCGAGCTAAGGCATCTCAACCTACGGAAGGTGGGAAGCTAGCGCCAAATTGGGAAGGCCCGTATAAAGTTCGTTGGGTAAACCGACCTGGCTCCTACCAGTTGGAAGCCCTAGATGGCCGAGAAATTCCAAGGGGCTGGAATTCCGCTAACCTGCGGATGTATTACCAGTAGAACAACAAGGCCAGAAAGACAATTTAAAAAGGTGCAACACTTTTCATTTCAATAATTTCTGGTTACAATGGCGTGCTCGTGTGATTACAAGGAATTCCCAGAGGGGAATTAGGGAGTAAAGAAAGTAAAGAAGAGGTGGGGACCCAAACCCTCAACCCAGGGCGGCTGCAGTCCCGCCAGAAGTGGGTGCTTCTAACCGGAGGCGCCATCCAGCACCTCACCAAAAAGACGAGGAGCCGCCGCAGAAGAAGCTCCCGCTGCCCCCAGGGGAACGCCGCCTCCAAAGGATATTCCCATCTTCCCCAGTGGTAGGGAAGAGAAGGGATTCAAGGGCGAGGAGCATATGGTGGCGCGGTCCCAGATTGAGCGTCCGGCGCAGAGCTCAACCGGGAGGCTGAACTTCAAGGAGGGGAGATGTGATCCCGGATGAAACGCCTAGGGCGGAGTTCCGCCGGGGAGACCCTCCTTGTTGATCCCAGATGAAACGGCTAGTTGGCTGAAGTTGTAAGGGGAGCGCCTCCCCTTTCCTTCGACAGGAGTCTCTCAGTCATATGCCAAGGAGGAGGTCCGCGATCCATGGCAACCTGCAGCTCCGGCCTGGCAAATTCCATCGTACCTGCACCTGTATTTATAGCCAAGCTGCGGCCCCCTGGTAGTTCCGATACGGGTGGCTCCAATAAATGCAGGCGCACTGAATCCGGAGCCGTTCCGGCTCCCGAGGCGTATCTCCCCGCGATTTCCTAAGCGTCATTCTCCTTAAATCGCATTCTTTGTGCAGGACAATCCGGGTGTCGTATACCCCTAGGTCCACGTGTCTCCGCTCGCGCCCAGGCCGCATCCTCCTCGAAGAACCCGCGTATCGCGGCCGCTCAACTAACACTCCTCACCAGCAGCAACTGGCGATCTGATTTCCCAGGTAACGCATTAATTAGCGTTTAATACCCTTCTCGTGTTCCCCCCAGGCAACGCTTGGAGGAGAGGAGAAACACGGTCGCGGCTGGGCACGGAGAAACCCCGATGGGCGGCGAGCGACAAGTGGCCGACCAACGAGTGGAATGTCCCGGGGCTCGGCCCCCGGATGCCTGGCTAACCCGATGATCATCCCGGGAGCAGACTAGCCGGAAGCCCCGACCGGTCGCCTCGGCTTGCGCCAGCCTAGGCCGACCAACGAGTGGAATCTCCCGAGGCTCGGCCCTCGGATGCCTGGCTAACCCGATGAACATCCCGGGAGCAGACTAGCCGGAAGCCCCGACCGGTCGCCTCGGCTTGCGCCAGCCTTGGCCGACCAACGAGCGGAATTTCCCTGAGGCTTGACAACCCTCAGATGCCTGGCTAGCCCGATGAACATCCCGGGAGCAGACTAGCCGGAAGCCCCGACCGGTCGCCTCGGCTTGCGCCAGCCTTGGCCGACCAACGAGCGGAATTTCCCTGAGGCTTGACAACCCTCGGATGCCTGGCTTGCCCGATGAACATCCCGGGAGCAGACTAGCCGGAAGCCCCGACCGGTCGCCTCGGCTTGCGCCAGCCTAGGCCGACCAACGAGTGGAATCTCCCGAGGCTCGGCCCTCGGATGCCTGGCTAACCCGATGAACATCCCGGGAGCAGACTAGCCGGAAGCCCCGACCGGTCGCCTCGGCTTGCGCCAGCCTTGGCCGACCAACGAGCGGAATTTCCCTGAGGCTTGACAACCCTCAGATGCCTGGCTAGCCCGATGAACATCCCGGGAGCAGACTAGCCGGAAGCCCCGACCGGTCGCCTCGGCTTGCGCCAGCCTTGGCCGACCAACGAGCGGAATTTCCCTGAGGCTTGACAACCCTCGGATGCCTGGCTTGCCCGATGAACATCCCGGGAGCAGACTAGCCGGAAGCCCCGACCGGTCGCCTCGGCTTGCGCCAGCCTTGGCCGACCAACGAGCGGAATTTCCCTGAGGCTTGACAACCCTCAGATGCCTGGCTAGCCCGATGAACATCCCGGGAGCAGACTAGCCGGAAGCCCCGACCGGTCGCCTCGGCTTGCGCCAGCCTTGGCCGACCAACGAGCGGAATTTCCCTGAGGCTTGACAACCCTCAGATGCCTGGCTAGCCCGATGAACATCCCGGGAGCAGACTAGCCGGAAGCCCCGACCGGTCGCCTCGGCTTGCGCCAGCCTTGGCCGACCAACGAGCGGAATTTTCCTGAGGCTCGACAACCCTCAGATGCCTGGCTAACCCGATGATCATCCCGGGAGCAGACTAGCCGGAAGCCCCGACCGGTCGCCTCGGCTTGCGCCAGCCTTGGCCGACCAACGAGCGGAATTTCCCTGAGGCTTGACAACCCTCAGATGCCTGGCTAACCCGATGATCATCCCGGGAGCAGATTAGCCGGAAGCCCCGACCGGTCGCCTCGGCTTGCGCCAGCCTAGGCCGACCAACGAGTGGAATCTCCCGAGGCTCGGCCCTCGGATGCCTGGCTAACCCGATGATCATCCCGGGAGCAGACTAGCCGGAAGCCCCGACCGGTCGCCTCGGCTTGCGCCAGCCTTGGCCGACCAACGAGCGGAATTTCCCTGAGGCTTGACAACCCTCAGATGCCTGGCTAACCCGATGATCATCCCGGGAGCAGACTAGCCGGAAGCCCCGACCGGTCGCTTCGGCTTGCGCCAGCCTTGGCCGACCAGCGAGCGGAAGAATTTCCTGAGGCCTAACCCTCGGATGCCTGGCTTAGCGCCGGAAGAATTTCCTGAGGCTTTACCCTCGGATGCCTGGCTCAGCGCCGGAAGAATTTTCTGAGGCCTAACCCTCGGATGCCTGGCTTAGCGCCGGAAGAATTTCCTGAGGCCTAACCCTCGGATGCCTGGCTTAGCGCCGGAAGAATTTTCTGAGGCCTAACCCTCGGATGCCTGGCTTAGCGCCGGAAGAGTTTCCTGAGGCCTAACCCTCGGATGCCTGGCTTAGCGCCGGAAGAGTTTCCTGAGGCCTAACCCTCGGATGCCTGGCTTAGCGCCGGAAGAATTTCCTGAGGCCTAACCCTCGGATGCCTGGCTTAGCGCCGGGAGAGTTTCCTGAGGCCTAACCCTCGGATGCCTGGCTTAGCGCCGGAAGAATTTCCTGAGGCCTAACCCTCGGATGCCTGGCCTAGCGCCGGAAGAGTTTCCTGAGGCCTAACCCTCGGATGCCTGGCTCAGCGCCGGAAGAGTTTCCTGAGGCCTAACCCTCGGATGCCTGGCTTAGCGCCGGAAGAATTTCCTGAGGCCTAACCCTTGGATGCCTGGCTTAGCGCCGGAAGAATTTCCTGAGGCCTAACCCTCGGATGCCTGGCCTAGCGCCGGAAGAGTTTCCTGAGGCCTAACCCTCGGATGCCTGGCTCAGCGCCGGAAGAGTTTCCTGAGGCCTAACCCTCGGATGCCTGGCTTAGCGCCGGAATAATTTCCTGGGGCCTAACCCTCGGATGCCTGGCCTAGCGCCGGAAGAATTTCCTGAGGCTTAACCCTCGGATGCCTGGCTCAGCGCCGGAAGAGTTTCCTGAGGCCTAACCCTCGGATGCCTGGCTTAGCGCCGGAAGAATTTCCTGAGGCCTAACCCTCGGATGCCTGGCTTAGCGCCGGAAGAATTTTCTGAGGCCTAACCCTCGGATGCCTGGCTTAGCGCCGGAAGAGTTTCCTGAGGTTTAACCCTCGGATGCCTGGCTTAGCGCCGGAAGAATTTCCTGAGGCGTAACCCTCGGATGCCTGGCTCAGCGCCGGAAGAATTTCCTGAGGCCTAACCCTCGGATGCCTGGCTCAGCGCCGGAAGAATTTCCTGAGGCTTAACCCTCGGATGCCTGGCTTAGCGCCGGAAGAGTTTCCTGAGGCCTAACCCTCGGATGCCTGGCTTAGCGCCGGAAGAGTTTCCTGAGGCCTAACCCTCGGATGCCTGGCTTAGCGCCGGAAGAATTTCCTGAGGCCTAACCCTCGGATGCCTGGCTTAGCGCCGGAAGAGTTTCCTGAGGCCTAACCCTCGGATGCCTGGCCTAGCGCCGGAAGAATTTCCTGAGGCCTAACCCTCGGATGCCTGGCCGAAGAATTTCCTGAGGCCTAACCCTCGGATGCCTGGCTTAGCGCCGGACGGGGGAGGGCCCCCGATTAAATAGGCGAAAGGGCAAGTGACGCCTCGATGACGCCAGAAGACGCCTGGCCGCCGAAGGGTCGCTCGCACCCCAAAGGCGAATCGACACCATTAAGGAAGGATGTCCGCCGAAATCCTCAGGTTGCCAGGTCAGCAGCAACCGCCATACGCCACAAAGAAGGCGGGAAGCTTGAAGCGCGCGCGCCTCTCCGAAGGATGGCGGCAATCTCGAAACATCACTCCCTTCACCTGTTCCCCTTCTGGTTCCAGGCTCGGAAGTGGGGGGCTACTGTTATGGGGGAATTAAGCCGCCATGCCCCACGTGATCGGCACGCGTATCCAGGAAAGCTACAGTTACCCTTTGACCCAGCACTCCGACCCCGAGTCGGACCTCCTCGGCTTCGCAGCCCGACCCCGGGTCGGCTGCCCTATGATCCAGCACTCCGACCCCGAGTCGGACCTCCTCGGCTCCGCAGCCCGACCCCGGGTCGGCTGCCCTATGATCCAGCACTCCGACCCCGAGTCGGAGATCTTTTGATAACGACAGGCTATTCTCCAGAGGCACGCCGCGGCCTCCTGCTCCACTACTCCCTGCAACGGCTGTACCCGATGCTGCCCACGATCTCCTGTATCAACCGTACAAAGCGGAGCTCCACTACGCCCTGTCATGGCCGTACCCAGCGCTGCTCCACGACGCCCCGTAACGGCCATGTCAGTGGCCATTCGATCGTGCCCCACGACGACAAACCCCCCTGAGGGACCTCCCAGCCAGGTATATACGCGGCTGGGGGGAGAAGGGGGGGTAAGCAATACCTCCCAGAGCACTCTCTCCCACTTGTGATTATCATCTCTCCTCCTCCAATCTCCTCTGACTTGACCGTCGGAGGGCCATCACCACCCTGGTGGTGGTGCAAGGCTTGTTTGCAGGTTCCTTGGCGGAAGGTGGAGCGCAACCAGCACCAACCAAGACAACTCAGGCGGAACCCCGTTCACACCGTCGTGTCAATCGTTCTCGGTTTGGACCACCAGCAACATTAACCATTTACTTGAGCATTTCAGGTGTTTAACTAAGAATATTGTTAAGAATTGTTAAGGCATGTTCCCATATTTTTTGGAGAATTTATTGAAGATTTTTGAGATGAGGAAAACGGATCAGGGGCAGCCGAGACGTCTCCGGTTTGTTCCAGAGACGTCTCTGGCACGTAGAGAAGAAACTGGGACGTCTGGAGATGTCCCCGGCACCTGCCGAGGCGTCTCGCAGGGTCGGAGTCGACTCCCGGCTTTCGGAGTCGACTCTCGTAGAGACGGCAGAAAGGCCGATTTCAAGGGATGCGCGCAAGTCGTCTCCGAAGGACGCGGAGTCGACTCTCTCAGGAATTCCAAAGGACCTGCTTTTTCGTTGAGAAAACGTCGGAGCCGTCTCCGACGTCGCGGAGTCGTCCCCACGCATAATGCACAAAAATCCCGAGACGTCCCCCGAGGCACGCGAGCCGACTCTCTCAGAAAAATAGAAAAACAAGAAATCGAGCTGTTCTTCTTCGGAATCATCCCCAGAAAGCGCCGAGTCGACTCCAACATCGTCAAAAGACTTTTTATACAGCCGAGACGTCTCTCGTTCAAGCGGAGACGTCTCTGGAATGCCTGGGACGCGACTGACACACTTTTGCAGGTTTGTTTGAAATTCAAACGGCTATATTTTTGTGTCTAACGGATCTATTGCTTGTAGGAGTATAAAAAGGAGCTTTTAAGTGCCTTTAAACAACTTCTCACCAACCAAACATAAGATCATTCAAGAGAGAAGAAAGAGAAAGAGGTTCAAGGGAGTTGGTGCTTTCAAGAGGAGAAACCAAGTGCATTCAAGTCTTCTTCATCTGATTTCGTGCTCATCTACTCACTCCCACTCGGAAATCAAAGCTCGCATTCAAGCCAACGTGATCCACATCGGAAGAACCACCATCATCCACGCTTTCAACGGCAAAGAGGGTTCTTCCGGTTTTGTTGTTTTTCATCGTTTTATTTGCTTTCATAAGAGCTTTTAAATTCTTGTAAAACACTTGAATATTGTGCTTGTTCCAGTCAAGGGACTTGGAACAAGGGTTAGGCGTCCCAAGCCTAGGTTAAATTGGGAGATTGTAGGGTTCGTTGTTAGCCCGGGGTAAAACAACGAGTTGGGTAGTTCACTCGAAAAACTACCGGACTGTAATCGCTGATTATAGTGGAAAATTTCTAAAGGTGTTTGGGGAGTGGATGTAGGAGCAGTGGAAGCTCCGAACCACTATAAACCTTTGCGTTTGCGATTGACTGTGCTTACAACTTTAATTTTACTTTTGCACATACACTTGTGTGTTTTGTTTAATTAGACAAAAATTTTAAAACACCCAATTCATCCCCCTCTTGGGTGACCATCTCTGGGCAACAAGTGGTTTCAGAGCAGGTGCTCTGTGTATTCTTGAAGACCTAACCGTCTTTGCCAAAGATCAAGATGGCAACACCCTTCAACAATGTTCCTGCTGAGGGGCAGGCTACCAATAGACCTCCACTTTTCAATGGGACAAATTATTCCTACTGGAAAACTAGAATGAGAATTTTTATTCAAGCACAAGATTATGTCTTGTGGAGGATTATAATCAAAGGACCACACGAACCATCTCATACAGTTAATGGCATTCAGGTTCCCAAACCTGAGGAGGATTGGGATGAAAATGATAGTAAGATGGTTCAACTCAATGCTAGAGCCATGAATTCATTGTTTTGTGCTCTAGATGTAAATGAGTTTAACAGAGTCTCCACCTGTAGTTCCGCCAAGGAAATATGGGATAGGCTTGAAGTTACCCACGAGGGTACTAATCAAGTCAAGGAGTCTAAAATAAACATTCTAGTTCACAAATATGAACTATTTAAGATGGAACCCAACGAAACTATTTCATGCATGTTCACACGCTTCACTGATATAATTAATGGTCTAAAGAAATTTGGGTAAATCTTACACTAACTCAGAACTTGTGAGGAAAATTCTCAGGTCCTTGCCAAAAGTTTGGGAAGCGAAGGTCACAGCGATCGTAGAAGCCAAAGACCTCAACACCTTGGCACTTGAAGAACTATTGGGCTCATTGATGACGCATGAGCTCACAATGAAGCAACATGAAGAAGATGTGCCAAAGAAGAAGACAATCGCCCTCAAGGCTACTTCAAGTGTTTGTGAAGAAGAAAACAGTGAAAGTGAAGAAGAAAGTGAAGATGAAGACTTGGGCTTAATAGTAAGGAAGTTCAAAAAATTCATAAGAAGAAAGAAGACTTTCCCAAGAAAGAAGTTTGGAGGGAGAAATGATTGGGAAAAGGAAAAAGAAAAAGAAAGAGACCCAATCATATGTTATGATTGCAAGAGACCGGGACACATCCGCTCCGAATGCCCTCAACAGAAGAAGCACTATGGAAAGAAGAAGAAGAAGGCGTTGAAAGCGACTTGGGATGATAGTGACACATCCTCCTCCGAGGAAGAGAAGGAAGAGATCGCCAACTTGTGTTTCATGGCATTCGACGACGATGAGGTATGTCAAAGCTCAACTACAGATTTTACTTTAGAAGAATTATATGAAGCTTTCCAAGAACTCATGAATGATTGTAGTATGTTAGGAGTAAAAAATAAAGAACTAAAAGCCTCCAATCAAAAACTAAAGGATGACATTAAAAACCTATTGATTGAAAAGGAGAGCTATGAAAATGATAGCATCATTGACCTAAATAATAAAAATTCAAAACTTAGCATTGAAAATAAAACGGCAAAAACACTCATTAAGGAATTAAATCTAAGAGTCAAATTCCTATTCAATAGTAATACTTCACTTGCACAAAATGTTGAATCCCTTAAAAATAATAAGGAAGAATTAGCTAAAGAAAATTTGGACCTTAAAGATGAGCTACACAAGTATAAACCAATTGTGCAGAAATTTACACATAGCTCGAAAAAATTAAACCTTATTCTATCCAATCAAAGAGCTGTTTTTAATAAAGCCGGATTAGAATACAAAACTAGCAAATAACAAAAATATCTAAAAAACTTTTTTGTAAAAGCAAAAGATGTCAAAACTGAAAAACCTACATGCTTTTATTGTGGGAAAAGTGGACATAAAGCTTATTCTTGCATTCAAAGAAAGATTCAAACTAATAAGAACACACTTGTAAAGGGTAAAAACACAACCAAAATGTGGGTGCCTAAGGGAACCAACTACACTAACCAAGAAGGACCCAAGAAAACTTGGGTACCTAAGAGCTTCACATGATTATTTTGCAGGTATGCCTTGCAGCCGGGAGCAAAAAGAGAATGTGGTATCTTGATAGCGGTTGCTCAAGGCATATGACCGGTGACAAGAGCCTTTTCGTCACCTTGAAATCAAAAGAAGGAGGAGTAGTCACATTTGGAGACAATGCTAAAGGTCAAATCATTGGCGTTGGTAAAATCTCCATATCACCCTCCTCATTTATTGACAATGTATTGTTAGTTAATGGATTAAAACATAATTTATTAAGTATAAGTCAATTTTGTGACAAGGGCTTTAAAGTGTCATTTGAATCTTTCCTATGCATAATTAGTAGTCCAATTGACAATGAGATCATACTTATGGGACATAGGCTTGGAAATGTTTACATGGTAGATCTTGATAATCTCACCATGAAGGATGGCCAATGTCTTGTAGCCATGGATGCCAAGGTCAATGAGACTAGCTGGTTATGGCATCGTAGGTTAGGGCATGCTAGCATGGATTTAATTTCTAAATTGATTACAAAAGATCTAGTCAAGGGACTACCAAAAATAGACTTTGAAAAGAATAAAATTTGTGCTGCATGTCAACTAGGAAAACAAACAAGAAGCTCTTTCAAATCTAAGAACATAGTCTCAACAACAAAACCTTTAGAACTAATTCACATGGATTTATTTGGACCCACTAGAACTGCTAGTCTAGGGGGTAAGAAGTTTGGTCTTGTAATTGTTGATGACTTTTCATGTTTTACATGGGTTTCATTTCTTGCCCACAAAGATGAGTCCTTTCCCGCTTTTATCAAGTTTCATAATAGGATTTCGAATGAACTTGATCTTAAACTAAAAGCAATTAGGAGTGATCATGGTACCGAGTTTGAAAATCAGCATTTTGAAAAATTTTGTGAAGAAAACGGTATCAATCACAATTTTTCGGCCCCTAGGACACCCCAACAAAATGGGGTGGTAGAAAGGAAGAATCGCACACTAGCAGATATGGCTCGTACCATGTTGTGCGAATCGGATCTACCAAAGTATTTTTGGGCTGAAGCAATCAATACTGCCTGCCATATTTTAAACCGTGCTTTAGTTAGATCTATCTTAAAGAAAACACCTTATGAGTTGTTGAAAAATAAGAAGCCCAATATAAGTTATTTTCATGTTTTCGGTTGTCGCTGCTTTATCTTAAAAAATGGAAAGGACAATCTAAGTAAGTTTAGTGCTAAATCAGATGAGGGGATCTTTTTAGATCATTCCTCATCTAGTAGAGCATACAGGGTCTTCAACAAGAGAACTCTCGTTGTTGAAGAATCCATTCATGTTGTTTTTGATGAAGCTAATGGAGATTCTTCTAGAAAAGAAGAAGATGGTGATGCAGGTATACTTGAAGACAGAATGAAGGAATTCTCCATACAAGACAAACAACATGAGGATGAAATCAAAGAAGATACAATTCAGCAAGATGAAGAAGATCAACCCCCAGCGAAAAATCAAGATCTTCCTAGGGAATGGAGGTATGCACATGGTCATCCAAGAGATCTAATCCTTGGTGACCCTTCACAAGGAGTAAGGACAAGATCCTCATTAAGAAACACTAGTAATTATCTTGCATTCGTTTCACAGATAGAGCCTAAATCACTAGAAGAAGCCGAAAAAAATGAAAATTGGATAAATGCTATGCAAGAGGAATTAAACCAATTTGAAAGAAATCAAGTTTGGACTCTAATGAAAAGACCCCCTAATGTTTCAATTATAGGCACCAAGTGGGTATATAGAAATAAACTAGATGAAGATGGAATAGTAATAAGAAACAAAGCTAGGCTAGTAGCCAAAGGCTACAATCAGGAGGAAGGCATAGATTTTGATGAAACTTTTGCTCCTGTTGCCAGGTTAGAGGCTATTAGACTACTTTTGGCATATGCATGCTTCATGGATTTCAAACTCTATCAAATGGATGTAAAAAGTACTTTTTTAAATGGTTATATAATGGAGGAAGTTTATGTAGAACAACCTCCAGGTTTTGGAAACCACTTACATCCAGATTATGTTTTTAAATTGCATAAAGCATTGTATGGACTTAAGCAAGCCCCTAGGGCGTGGTATGAAAGATTAAGTAATTTCCTAATTGAAAATAAGTTTAAAAGAGAAAATGTAGACAAAACACTCTTCATTAAAAGAAAAGGGAATGACTTACTGCTTGTGCAAATTTATGTGGATGATATAATTTTTGGTGCTACTAATGATAGTCTTTGTCAAGAGTTTGCTAAGCTTATGCAGGGAGAATTCGAAATGAGCATGATGGCTGAGCTCAACTTCTTCCTTGGGCTGCAAATAAAACAATCAGAGGAAGGCATCTTCATCAGTCAGTCTAAATACATCAAGGAAATGTTGGAGAAGTTCAAGATAAAGGATGCAAAGGAAATCAGCACACCCATGGGCTCAAGTTGCAAGCTTGACAAAGATGAAAAAGGTAAAAGTGTAGACTGCAAATTGTATAGAGGTATGATAGGGTCTTTACTCTACCTTACTGCTAGTAGACCAGACATATTATTCAGTGTTTGCATGTGTGCTAGATACCAAGCATGTCCTAAGGAATCACACTTACAAGCTGTTAAAAGAATATTCAAATACCTAGTAGGGACATCTAATGCAGGTTTATGGTATTCTAAACAATCTGATTTAAATTTAATAGCTTATTCCGATGCTGATTTTGCCGGGTGCAAACTCGACAGAAAAAGCACAAGTGGCACCTGTCAATTCTTGGGTGCTAACTTGGTTTCTTGGTTTAGCAAGAAACAAAATTCAGTTGCCTTGTCCACAGCTGAGGCTGAGTACATTGCAGCCGGAAGCTGTTGTGCCCAAGTTCTTTGGATAAAGCAACAACTTGAAGATTTTGGTATCAAAATGGACAACATTCCAATTAGATGTGATAATACAAGTGCAATCAATTTAACAAAAAATCCTGTCCAACACTCTAAATCAAAACACATAGAGATTAGGCATCACTTTATAAGAGATCATGTGTTGAAAAATGATGTATTGATTGAGTATGTATGCACTGAAAATCAATTGGCCGATATCTTTACAAAGCCCCTTTGTAAAGATAGGTTCAATTTTTTAAGGAATGCCTTGTGCTTGTATGATCCTAGCAAGTAGATTGAATTTGTAATGCAAGCATGATTTGATTTCAACACTATAGCTTAAATGATTCAACTTCTCAAACATATGCAATGCTTTGTATGCTCTAGAGATACATGTGAATGCTACTCAAACTAATAATACACTTCAAGGTCACATATAGCAAACCTAGTGCCTAATAAGTGAAAACATGAATCTATCAAAATTAGATGACGAATCATTTGACTTTCCAGAGGATGGTTACCCCCCCTTGGACTCTTCATAGAGATATTTTTAGAGCCTATTCCATAGGCATTCGAAATTTGGTCAAACATTCCTCATTTCAATAATGATAATTCAAAAATCATTGTCAAGCTTTTATAGGATGTATTATTAAGGGGAAGGATCACAAGCAAGCTCACTTTATATTCGCCAAAAGAAATTAAACTAATCATTGAGGTTGAATAAAACGAATTGGGAAAGGATTGGAAACGTTCTGAAATTTTTCAGTGCCGGAGACGTCTCTGGCAAATCACAGAGACGTCCCCCCGGCGAGACGTCTCGCATTAGTCGCGGAGACGTCTTGGGGAAAGAATGAATGTTTTTTTTAAATAGGCCGAAACAGCTCGAGCCGTCCCGAGCTGCTTTCCATCGTCCCCAACGAAACCCTAAACCCTAGCATCCATCTTCTCTCCACCACAAATCGAACCAAAATCACTGCCCATTTCCCTAGATTTTCGATCAATGGCACCTAAGAAAGCTAGGCGTAGTGGTGGGAGGCGTCCTAGGGTGGCAAACGACGAGGAACGGAGGGAAGAGTCCTCCGCGCCGTCTCCTCCGGTTGCTCCGCCAACCGTGACTCCCTCCTGTGCGAATCGCACAGTAACAACAAGTAGGCACATAGATTTTCATTTCTTAGCGAGTGAGGGGTTCTCTATTGGCGAGAGACTCCGTGCCCAAGGTTGGGAACACCTATGTTCCCTAAACATGTCTACCTATCCTGGCCTAATGAGAGAAATCTTTAGTAATTTGGCCTTAGGGAGCTCGGGGTACACCGGGTATGTCCAAGGCACATTGGTAGAAGTCAATGAGGACATTTTATCCAGTTTATTGCAAATACCTAAGTATGGTGAGGCTCCGACCTCACATCCCCAAAGGGAGATTGCCTTAAACCTAATCCTAGGTAGAGAAAACTGTGGTCCTCTTGACATAGTTAAGTCCCAAGACCTCAATGCTGAAATGAGATTGCTTTTGAGCATAATTAACAGGGTCTTGTTCCCAAAAACTGGTTGACTTCGTTTCGGAGCGAGATTTGGCCATTATGCACCACATCTTGCTAGGGATTTTCCTAAACCTTCCTAGGCTCATGTTGAACTACATCTCTGTGGAGTGATTGATTATAACCCTATTTGATTTTGATGAGCTCAAAGCATTTGAGTATATCTTATGTTCACTAATGAATTCAATCTAGTGTTTCAGTGAAAATCTGGTAAATTTATGGTTAAGTGTCTCTAGATTTGGTTCAAGACATTTTGGATAAGTTAAGAAGTCAATTTGAACCAAAGTCTGAGACTCGAGTCGACTCCGGAATTTTACGAGTCGACTCCAAGCGTATCAGAAGCACTAGCACAGGCTCGAGTCGACTCCGGAACATTATGAGTCGACTCCGACTGAGAACAGACAGACGAACAGAAAGACCCAACTCAAAACCTGTCAGCGAGTCGACTCCTGAAGAGCGCGAGTCGACTCCGATGCTTGCCGAGTCGACTCCGGAGTAGTATGAGTCGACTCCAGGGAGTTACAGATAGAAAGACAGAGAAGTCATTTTGGACCCTGAGAGCCGAGCCGACTCCTGAGGAACGCGAGTCGACTCCGATGGTTGGCAGGTCGACTCCAAAGGAAGCGTGAGTCGACTCTCAGTGTTATACAAGGCAAAAGTCAGAGAGCAACTTTCGGACACTGAGAGCCGAGTCGACTCCCGCAAAGCCCGAGTCGACTCCGAGACAGCGCGACCCTAAAAAGACAGAAGATAGTATTTTTGTCTCTAAGACGCGAGTCGACTCCAAGACAGTTCGAGTCGACTCCAAGGCAGCGCTACCCCAAAAAGACAGAAGACTGTTTTTCGGATACTGAGAGCCGAGTCGACTCCGAAACAGTCCGAGTCGACTCCAAGACTGCACGAGCCAAAAGACAGAAGATCGGGAGTTCGGGCTCTGAGCGCCGAGTCGACTCCCAGAATTTTCGAGTCGACTCGAGTGAGCGAAGTTGAAGAATACCTCTATGGATTCCTTGGAATGAGTCGACTCCAAAAGTGCCAGGTCAGCTCCAGATTTTGGGGAGTCGACTTCGGGTTAAGTCGAGTCGACTCCCAGTCGAGAAGACCACTTTAATTCAAATCCGGAACAGTTGCCGAGCCGACTCCAGAAAAGCATGAGTCGACTTCTGCTACAGCCGAGTCGACTCCACATCGCGCGAGTCGACTCCGATCCCAACGGACACATTGTCAGAATGTGCAGAATGTGCAGAACGGCTAGTAGATTGTGTCTAACGGCTAGTTTCCATGGGGAATGGCTTAAATAGCCACAGAGAACTGTAGCACGGCAGAGAAGTGACATTCCACTCTAAGAAAACAAGAAATCTTCATCTGCAAACTGATTTCAACGGAAAAGAAGGAAGAGGGCCATTAACTCCATTCAACCAACTCTTTCCAGCATTAAAAGAAGTCTCCTTCAGCCTTCAAGTCTTCAAGACATTCAAGAGGAGACCCAGAGTTCGAGAAGCCCTCCTCTACATCGTCATAAACTAGTTTGAGGGCTCTTAACTTCTCTATTGTTTATATTGTTGAATATCTGCTTTCTTAGAAGCTGTATTTTTCTCTTTGTTCCTTCTATCCATTTGTCCTTTACTTGATTCAATCAGGGGATTGAATCAAGGGTGTAAAGGTTTGTTGGTGAGCCTAGGTTGAAACGTGTAAGGGTTTGATTGTGATCC
This sequence comes from Phoenix dactylifera, assembly GCF_009389715.1. Classification (NCBI taxonomy): domain Eukaryota; kingdom Viridiplantae; phylum Streptophyta; class Magnoliopsida; order Arecales; family Arecaceae; genus Phoenix; species Phoenix dactylifera. The sequence goes on along the minus strand of NW_024069012.1, from coordinate 14,706 downwards.
CGGAAAAACAATCGGACGGTTCTAGTCGGTGAGCCAGGAAAAACCAACCGTGTTCGTTGTGACCTCGTAAAACAACAAGTTGGGTTGTGAGCTTGTAAAACAACCGGCTGTAATCCGAGGGGTTATAGTGAATTCCCAAGTGAGGCTTGGGGAGTCGACGTAGGAGCAAGGGTTAGCTCCGACCACTATAAATTCCTTGTGTTTGTGATTGCTCTGTTGTTCCTTATCTTCATTTCATTCACAGCACATAGCATCTAATTAATCAACTTGCAAAAGGTGTTAATTAGTATTTCATAAAATATTTAATTGTAATAATTATTTTAAAACCCAATTCACCCCCCCTCTTGGGTTGTCTATCTGGGCAACAAGTGGTATCAGAGCCGGAACTCTTTTACCCAAAGAGTAAAAGATCAAAATGACAACCCCATTTGGATCTTCCCACATTGAGGGGCAGTCCACCCAAAGACCCCCATTCTTTAATGGATCCGACTACTCATATTGGAAGGCTAGGATGAGAATATTTATCCAAGCCCAAGACTATGAGATGTGGACCATTATACTAAATGGACCATACATCCCATCCATTTATGTAGAGGGTGTTACTGTACCCAAACTTGAAAAAGATTGGGATGACAATGACATTAGGAAGGCACAACTAAATGCCAAAGCAATGAATGTGCTTTATTGTGCTTTAGATAGAAATGAATTCAATAGAGTCTCTACTTGCAATTCTGCAAAAGAGATTTGGGATAGACTTGAAGTGACCCACAAGGGCACAAATCAAGTGAAGAAATCCAAAATAAATATATTAGTTCATAAGTATGAATTATTTAAAATGGACTCTAATGAAACTATCACTTGCATGTTCACTAGATTTACTGATATTGTCAATGGCCTAAAAAGCCTTGGCAAAAATTATACTAACAGTGAGCTTGTCAGGAAGATTCTTCGGTGTTTACCAAGGTCATGGGAAGCCAAGGTGACGGCAATCCAAGAGGCTAAGGATTTAAATAAGCTACCACTCGAGGAGCTACTTGGATCCCTCATGACGCATGAGCTAACTATGAAACAACACCATGAAGAAGAATCTTCTCACAAGAAAAAGGTAATAGCACTAAAATCGGTTTCCACTAACAAAGATGTGTCTTGCAGCAGTAGCAGTGAAGAAGAAGACAATGAGGGAGATGATGATGAGGCACTCCTTGTAAGAAAATTCAGAAGATTCATCAACCGGAAGAAGTCCTCACATCAAAGGAGAGGCCCCTCAAGTTCCTATCACAAGGATAAAGGTAAGGAAAGGAAAAATGAGGGGATTAGATGTTATGAGTGTAAGAAGCCGGGGCACTTCAGAGCTGAGTGTCCTTTGCTGAAGAAGGGGAGCAAGTACAAGAAAAAGAAAGTCCTTGTCTCCACCCTATCGGACTCCGATACATCATCATCATCATCGGATGAGGAACAAGAAGAAAAGGCCAATCTATGCTTTATGGCAAACGAAAATGAGGTAACATCTGAAACGCATTTAGATTTTACCTTTGATGAGTTGTATGATGCGTTTAATGAATTAATGAATGAATATAAGACAATAAGCTTTAAGAATAAAGAGCTAAAACTAACCAATCAATCTCACCTCCATAAATACGATAAATTAGTTAAGGATAAGGATTTTATCACTAAAGAAAACTTAGAACTTAAGACAAGCAACCAAATGTTAATTCAAAAAATTAATACCTTGAGTAAAGATAACGAAAAACTAGCCAAGGAAATTTCTGAACTTAAAAAGGATAAACAAACTATTGGAAGTAATTTCACAAAAGATTTAGATGCACTAAAAACAGAAAAACAAAAGTTGGCACTAGAACTTGAGAAGTACAAGCTTTTTGTAGAAAAATTTACTTATAGCTCAGAAAAATTAGAAATGATACTTAATAGTCAACGAGCTGTGTTCAATAGAGCTGGTTTAGGGTATAAACCTAAAAATAGGCAAAAACTCTGAGAATGATAGTGTTATTTTGATGATTAACAAGCATTTAACAAGAGTATGTTATAAGTTAAATCGATACTTCATTTATAAGTTCATTACTCTCAGTATATTTGTATAAATTGATATAGATACATTTCATTGTTTATATGAATGAATCTAACCTTGAGATGCAGCAAAGTGTGGATTGAGTCGACCCAAAGGATGATTAGGTCGACCCCGGCACATCAAGAAATCATTTGGCACACTTCTGCAAAAATGGCACAGATGAACAGTGAGTTGGGTCGACCCAAGGAAAGCATGAGTCGACCCAAACATCAAGATCCTCAAACAACTCAGAAAATGGTTCTCTGGATTTACTGAGAGGGTCGACCCAAGAAGAAGTTGAGTCGACCCAAGTAAACCTTGAGTCGACCCAAAGAAAGGTTGAGTCGACCCAAGTGAAGAAAGGCTGAAATTCAAGATTCTGAATTTTCTGAAAGTTGGGTCGACCCAAGAAAAGTTTGAGCTGACCCAAGGTTGAGTCGACCCAAGAAAAGTTTGAGCTGACCCAAGGTTGGGTCGACCCAAAGAAAGGTTGGGTCGACCCAAGGAAAGGAAGGCTGAATTTCAAGTTTCTGTGTTTTCTGAGAGGGTCGACCCAAGGAATGTTTGAGTCGACCCAAGTGAAGGTTGGGTCGACCCAAGGACAGGTTGAGCCGACCCAAACACGGGCTGAACATAACGGCTAGTTATGCAGAAATGCTTTTTGGACTCCCAACGGCTATAAACGGCTAGTTTCTTCAATCCAACGGTCAGAAAGGACTATTTGGAGGTTGGAGAAGTATTTAAGAGGAAGTATTCATCAGAGGAAGCAAGCTTTTGGGAAAATACATTAAGTGCATTCAAGAGAGAACCCTAGCAAGGCAAGCTTCATCCAAGGGCTTCATTCAAGAATCAAAGAAAGGGATTGAGCAGATTCAAAGAGTCATCAAGAGCTCCATCCTCCCTTGAAGAGTGAAGCATCCTTGACAAAGAAGAGCAAAGCGACTTCAAAGCGATAAATACCTTCTAACTCTTCTTTGTAGTTTATATTGTTTCATATGCTCATTTAGGAGTTTGAATCTTTTCTTTTCATTTGTTAAACACTTTGTAAAGGTTCGTTGGTAAGCCCGCAAAACCAACAAAGGTTTTTGGTGAACCCGGAAAACCAAAGTACAAAGGTTCGTTGGTGAGCCCACAAAACCAACAAAGGTTTTTGGTGAACCCGGAAAACCAAAGTGTAAAGGTTCGTTGGTGAGCCCGCAAAACCAACAAAGGTTTTTGGTGAACCCGAAAAACCAAAGTGTATAGGTTCGTTGGTGAGCCCGTAAAACCAACAAAGGTTTTTGGATTGTGAGCCCGGAAAACAATCCAACTGTAATCCGAGAGATTATAGTGAATTCCCAAGGGGACGCTTGGGGAGTGGACGTAGGTGCTAAGGAGAGCACCGAACCACTATATATTGTTGTGTTTGTGTTGTGCTTGTGTTTCCGTTTATTCTTGCATCATCTTCTATCTTTGCACTAGTTTAAATCATTCTAATAGCTTAAGAAAGCATCCACCGCACTTATATTGAGAAAACGTTTAAAGCACCGAAAATTAGAAGAAACCAATTCACCCCCCCCTCTTGGCTTGTCACCTTGGGCAACAAGTGGTATCAGAGCGAGGTGCTCTAATAGTACTCATTGATCTCATAATCAAGAGTTAAAGATCATGACAACCCAAGTGGGATGTTCTATGAGTGAGGGACAACTAATTGATAGACCTCCACTATTTGATGGTATAAACTACACATATTGGAAAGCACGCATGCGCATCTTCATTCAAGCACATGACTATGATTTATGGAGTATCATAGTCAATGGACCACACACAAGCACTAATCATGATAAGAAAATGGCTCAGCAAAATGCAAAAGCCATGAATGTGCTAGTTTGTGCATTAAATGATAGTGAATTTAATTACATATCTTCTTGCATAACTGCTAAAGACATATGGAATATGCTAGAGATTAAATATGAAAGCACTAATATTTTTAGCAAATCAAAAATTAGCTTTGAAGAAGATGAGAGGCAAGCAGATATTGAAAATCTATGCCTTGTGGGACACAAGAACGAGGTATGTGTTGAAACACAAAGTGTCTCCTCTTCTGAATATGAAGTATATGATAAAACTGAAGATGATTTTACATTCGATGAACTTCATGATGCTTTTTCTGATTTATATTTAGAACATAAGAAACTTATTTGTAGGAACAAGAACTTGAAGAATGAAAATCAAATTCTAATAGATGAAAAACTAAAACTAAATAATAAAATTGAAATCTTAATTAAAGAAAATAAAGAACTAAATCAGAGAAATCAACTTCTCACTAAAAGCCATGATAAACTTAAGAAAAACAATGGATTGCTTTCAGAAGATAATGAAAAATTAACTAAAGAAGTTGATAATTTGAAACCTACTATTGAAAGATTCACTCCCAGCTCTGAAAAACTGAATTTAATGATAGAAAACTCAAGAGCTGTATATGACAAAGCTGGATTGGGATATCAACCTTGGTACACTCAAAAATCTTTCGAGAATATATTTCTTAAATCCTCCACTATTCATCCTAAAACGATTTTTCACAAATCTGGTGAAACTAATAAACAAAAACAGAAAACTGAAAATTCATTATCTATTTTTGCTAAATCTATGTTGTTTAAATTTAGCAAGAGTATGCAGAAGTATATTACTTGTACTCCTAAAACCTGCAAACTAATAGACAAAATGGTAATTAAGAGAATATGGGTTCCAAAAGGAACAATTATAGCTAACCTGCAAGGACCCAAAAGAGCTTGGGTTTCTAAGTTGAAAACATGATCATTGTTAGCAAATGTGTCTAGCTACCCAAGATTCCAATGAAAGATGTTATCTGGACAATGGGTTCTCTAGACACGTGTTAAAGAATAGAACTTAAAATATAATTAAGAAGAGTGACCAAAATTGAAGAAATAATGAAATTAGTAATCCTTGCATCCTCTCATATTGAAATTGTAGCTAGTATTAATCATTTCTGTGATATAGGCGATACTCTTGGTATGAAATGAAAATATATCCAAATTACTCCATCTTCCTATATTATGCTTCAGTTATTGATGGATAATTTGCTTAATCAATACTCTTAGAATAACTCTTTGAATTATCTATATGCTTGATTGAGAGTTGTTATCCATGGCATTATCCTTTATTGATCATAAACATAAGAATGTCTACTTGGTATTTTTTTTTAAATATATGTATTAAGAATACCAAGATTAAAGAGTCTAGTTTTGGCATATAAAATCAACTCATACTAGTATGGACTTAATCTCAAAAGACCTTGTCATTGGTTCACTTAGATTAATTTTTGCAAGGTCAAAGTTTGCTATGTATGTCATCTAGAAAAACAAACTAGAATCATTTCTAAATCTGAAAATATTGTTTTCACCTTTTAGCCTTTGAAAACTCTTCATAAGAACTTATTTGGATCTCTAGGATTGTGAACCCAGGAGATAAGCTTTCTGATTTTGTAATTGTGGAAAATTTCTCAAAGCTAATATTGGTTTTGTTCTTGGCACTTAAATTAAAATATTTTCTGCATTGGCACAAACTCACAAAAAGGGTTCAAATGAAAAAGGTTTGCAAACTATGAAATCATGGCATAGTTTTGAAAACCAATTTCTTATTGAGTTGTGCACAGAAAATAATATTGAATACAATTGTTTCTACACCAAGAACACCATAAATAAAATAGAGTTGATAGAATCCTTGAAGAAATGAAAAAGACAATGTTGTATGATAGTCATCTACTTAAATGATTTCTGTTAAAAGCTATCATCATTGCTTGTCATACATATGGTTTCTATTAGAAAACTCCTTTTGATCTTCTGAAAAATAGAAAATGATATATTGTATATCTTTTATATTTTTCAGTCATACATGTCATGCTTGATATATTCTTATGAAAATAATGTCAAATCTGGTAAAACAAATATTCCTTTGGATATTACTCTTCAAGCAATGCATATAGAATATTCAATGAAAAGATACTAGTTGTAGAGATATCAATTCATACTATTAAAACTAGATCCTTTGTTGAGAATATAGTTTATCATTTTGATTCTATGTAACAATCAGAATTTTGATAGACACAACTATTTAAGATAATTTGATTAAAACTTAACTGGTATATCTTATTAATAATTATCTTAAGCAAATAGAATCTAAGCTAAATTGCTTCTGACAATAAGAAATTGATTTGATCTTGATGAATCTTTCTATTGCCTCACATGCTTGTCCTTGAACCATTTTACTTAATGAAGTTATCTCTTTAGTTCAAGTGACTTGTGCTTGCTTATATTTAGGCAATCTCTTGAGTAAAGTGACTCAAATTCAATTATTGTCATGTCTCATGTTGAGTCATCTAGTTAAGAAATATGTTGTATGAATGTTTTTGTATCCTAGAGAACCTAATGAATTGCCTTCAAGAAAAGAAAAAGATTTTGCTAATGATACAGGATTTGTGAGCAAGAAATTTCAACTTGAAGGACACCTCGATGAAAGATACAATAAACATTCCCTTGGAAACAAAAAAAAAGAAGATTTTCTTCAGCCAAGGGAATAAAGAATCTAAAAGGTATTTGGCTTGAAGAATGCTAAATGCACTGGTAATCTAAACTCTTCTCTTGTGAGTTAGTTGAGCAAAATCAATAGTCTGAAATTATATGGTAGCATGATTAAACATTTAATTTCCTATCTTCTTGATATCATGCTTCATTCTCATGCTAATGATAATTGTTTCACGGTATGATTAAATTGAAGTTCACTTTTGCCTGTATAATGCATAACCATGAAATACACAAGTTTATGCCTCAAGTTTCTAATTCAAAATAACTTGTGATAAGCTATGAATCATTGGGCATAATGAAAATGCTGTTTGCATGATATATATTTATATGCAGCATATTAGATTAATTCTTTATTCTGCTCTTTTATGTAACTACTTGAAAATAACAAAAAGAGAGAGAGATAAAGAAAAAGAAAATGAACATTGCTCAGAAGAAGTAAAAGCTAAGTAAATACTCCAATCTTAAGTAAAAGCAGCGCAAGCATAATATATTCAGCATATTTGTGAGACTTGTGTGAACATTCTTTTGGAAGGGATAAAATCCGTAATTAATTATATTTAAATAGGGAGAGTTTGGAGTGAATATCTTGTTGCTAAAGAAAACAGTTGAACATTTCTACATTGCTCATTATAGGGATGGTGTCAATGGGGAGGCTAGTGGTAGTACCCGGCACTATTTGACCCAACTATTCGGTGTAGGGCATATTAGGGACGGCACAAGAGGGAGGCTAGTGGTAGTACCTCGTGCCCCTTCCAACTCCACCGGATAGGGAGCAAATAGAGTATAGAGCATAGAAAAGTAATACCAAAAGAAATGAAGATTAGAATGTTCACTAAATGGTTAAAGGAAGAAATTCAAAAATACGGAAATGAATGACAAGATAAATAAAAGTATATATAAAGCTTGTGAAAAGCCAAATGAAGTTTCGATCACTTGAAAACACACCTTAAGGATAAAATCAGTGTAGAATTATATATAAATAGGGAGAGTTTATTTGAAAAGAATAAATTTTGATCTTTGACATGCTTGCTCTTAATGTTTTAATACATGATGTTATGACTTAATGCATATTATGTTTTGCATGTGACATGATATTTTGAATTATGTGTCTTCAATATTCAAATACCAAAGATCTTTCCTGAATATAACTTGTAATGCTTCATGCCTATAAAATTTGATTGAAACATATTACTACCAACAACAACATCATTCTATTTTAATGAATATATTTTGAAAAATAAAAGAAAAGCATAATTTGAATTTGCAAATTAGGCAAAATGAATTGATTCTGATTTATCTTTTATCTTGCCTAACATTAGAACATCATGTCCTCCAATTTGTACCAAAATTTAATATGAATTACAAAGATTCTGGATGTGCTCTAATGTTCTTGAAATATGTATTTTCAATCGTAATGATTTAAGATGAGCTACAATGAGAAGATACATATCTCAAATTACAACTTTGAAAGCCTCCTTGAGAATCTTTATGAAATTCAGAATCTGATTTTATATAAAAGCTTAAACTCAACATGAATTTCTAGATAAAATTACAGCTTAAGAAAAATAGAATAATTCTGATGCCTTGATTGCTTGCCCCGATACGCATCTGAAACATATCATTTCTTATCTTCAAAGTGTACTAATATTGGTCTGAATGATGTGTCTTTTAATGATCTTGATTGCAAACAAATATTTTTAATATATGATTTTATTTTGATATTGAAAAGATTTATTGTGCTTCATATATTATATTGCTGAAAAACCTTGATTAAGAAATTGAGTTCTATAAATACATATACTTCAATGATCATCTATATATTTTTTCCTCTCCTACATTGTTAAAGACTTTCATCAAAATATATATGTATATATATTATTAAAAGAGTGAATGATCTCAAGTCTAGAAATATTTCAGCTCACTCAAATGATTCTTAAAAGAAAGAAAATGTAAATGCTTTTGAAAGAATTTGAGCTTCAAATGAATCATTTTCTGATTAATATTTCAGTACATTTTCTCAAAGATTAAGAGGAAGCATAACTTGTTCTTAAAAGATTAAAAAGGGTGATTGCTATAAATTTTGAATAATTCTAGATCACTCTACATTCTTGATATCATAAAGGTTCAGTTTTATTCACGTTTATCATTAAAATCTGAAATTCAACTAAAGATAAGAGAAAGAATACTAAATGTGAAGTGGTATTAAACTTTGAGCTTCGTTGAATATCTTTTGAAAGTTGGATTTTTATCTGTACTTAATTGGTAAATCACTTGTTTTAAAAACTAAGTGAAAAGGATTCCATTTGTCTTAGTATTGGAAATTTACTTTGGAATCTACTAATGAGTTCTTATTGGCTTGCACTTTAGTGTTTCAATCATGAACCAATTCATTTTAATTGATTTTGATGCTATGATCTTTAAAGGAGTAAAAGAAAGTCTTTAAGAGAGGTTTAAAAGAACTTTCAAAGCCCTGAATTTTATATATCCTACATTGCATAAATTCATGTCTTGGTGTCTATGCCCCAATACTTTTATATCATGAAAGAACTTTAAAGTCATTAAGAATTAAGGATTCAACATAATCTTATGTTTTTCAAGTATATAAGGTTTGATCTTTATTTGATCTTATACTATACTCTGAAAATTAATTAGATTGCTCTCATTTTGCTATATACTTAATATATTAAAAAAAAAAAATGTTGGATTTTCATCCGTGCCTTTCTTTGAATATTATTCTTGATACTCCCTAAAATAACTTGAAAAAGATTCCATCTACACTTGATTTCAAAACTATCCTTGGAATCTACATTTAGAGATCACTTCCGGCTTACATCGTAAATATCTCATTCCTAAAACCAAACAAAGAGAAATAAGATGTCACTTTATTAGGGATCATGTGCAAAATGGAAACATATGTGTTGAGCATATATGCACTGAAAAACAATTAGCCGACATACTCACAAAACCCTTGAGTGAAGATAGATTCTGCACGCTAAGGAGAGAATTAGGTATATGTGATCCTTTTTATTGAAGAAATATAAAAGGGAGCAAGTAGTCTCATGATACATTCCTCCAATTTCTAAAAATCTATGAAACATGAGTCAAACTTGTTATCTATAGATTCCTTACTCATGTATCATTGTCCCAGAAAGAATTTATAAGGATCGGAAGCAAGAAAAATTTTTAGAAGCAAAAAGGAAGAGAAAAGAAAAATTCTGCACTTGGGTCAACCCAACCCAGAATAGGGTCGACCCAACGTTGAGTCGACCCAAGAAGTTTCTTGAGTCGACCCAACGTCGGGATCCCACTGTTAAAAGGGGGACCCGTGAGCTATCTAGGGCACTGTTTACCCTTTGTCTTCTTCCGAAAACCCTATTTCCCACTCTCAAATCTTCTCCAATCATCTCCAAACAGTAGATTACTTCAATATCTTGGAGAAATGGGACCCGAGAGAGCCGTAGCCAAGCAATCCGAGAGAGTCTCACGATCTATGTTTAGAGCCTAGGCTAGATATCTAGTTCTCATATGTATCTTGCTTTTTCCCATATGTATCTTGTTTTTTCCCTTATATCTTTAAATCTTGATTGAGGAACATTGTACTTATCTTTATTTTGGGCATTAATGTATGAAAATGTTTCTATTTTGATCAATGAAGTCTGAAGTTTGTTCCTTATTGCATCCTTTCCCATATATATGTTTTTGATGATAACAAAAAGGGGGAGAAGAAAAGGAAAGAGTATATAAAGGGGGAGAAGAAAAGAGTATATAAAGGGGGAGAAGAAAAGATAGAGTATTCAATTTAAGAAAAGAAAGAGCACTTCATTTGGGAGAAGTAAAGATATGTATAACAAAAAGGGGAGAAGTAAAAATAGTGTTTAGAGTATGTTAAGAAAAGAGGAATAAATGGGCAAACAAATTGGAAATCATATAAGAAAGCTTATACATTTAAGGGGGAGCAATTTGTAACAATGAAAATCATCAAATCAAAAATTTCTATCACAATTCAGAATTTGGCAAATAAAAATTCAGAATTTGGCACGCACCTCTAGCACCCCGATACATAAGCTGAAACTCATATTTTATCTCAAATTTTTGAAGTTTCATTGCTAATGAATTATAAATGAAAGGGGGAGCAATTCAGAAAGTCAAATTGGCAACATTTGAATGATATAGGGGGAGATTTCACAAGGATATATGAAAAGCTGAAATTCAGCAAGTTAAGCCCTTTTCAAAAACTGATTTTAAGATAAGTATCAATAGGCTCATACTCTTTATTTTGTAATCACCAAAAAGGGGGAGATTGAGAATGATAGTGTTATTTTGATGATTAACAAGCATTTAACAAGAGTATGTTATAAGTTAAATCGATACTTCATTTATAAGTTCATTACTCTCAGTATATTTGTATAAATTGATATAGATACATTTCATTGTTTATATGAATGAATCTAACCTTGAGATGCAGCAAAGTGTGGATTGAGTCGACCCAAAGGATGATTAGGTCGACCCCGGCACATCAAGAAATCATTTGGCACACTTCTGCAAAAATGGCACAGATGAACAGTGAGTTGGGTCGACCCAAGGAAAGCATGAGTCGACCCAAACATCAAGATCCTCCAACAACTCAAAAAATGGTTCTCTGGATTTACTGAGAGGGTCGACCCAAGAAGAAGTTGAGTCGACCCAAGTAAACCTTGAGTCGACCCAAAGAAAGGTTGAGTCGACCCAAGTGAAGAAAGGCTGAAATTCAAGATTCTGAATTTTCTGAAAGTTGGGTCGACCCAAGAAAAGTTTGAGCTGACCCAAGGTTGAGTCGACCCAAGAAAAGTTTGAGCTGACCCAAGGTTGGGTCGACCCAAAGAAAGGTTGGGTCGACCCAAGGAAAGGAAGGCTGAATTTCAAGTTTCTGTGTTTTCTGAGAGGGTCGACCCAAGGAATGTTTGAGTCGACCCAAGTGAAGGTTGGGTCGACCCAAGGACAGGTTGAGCCGACCCAAACACGGGCTGAACATAACGGCTAGTTGTGCAGAGATGCTTTTTGGACTCCCAACGGCTATAAACGGCTAGTTTCTTCAATCCAACGGTCAGAAAGGACTATTTGGAGGTTGGAGAAGTATTTAAGAGGAAGTATTCATCAGAGGAAGCAAGCTTTTGGGAAAATACATTAAGTGCATTCAAGAGAGAACCCTAACAAGGCAAGCTTCATCCAAGGGCTTCATTCAAGAATCAAAGAAAGGGATTGAGCAGATTCAAAGAGTCATCAAGAGCTCCATCCTCCCTTGAAGAGTGAAGCATCCTTGACAAAGAAGAGCAAAGCGACTTCAAAGCGATAAATACCTTCTAACTCTTCTTTGTAGTTTATATTGTTTCATATGCTCATTTAGGAGTTTGAATCTTTTCTTTTCATTTGTTAAACACTTTGTAAAGGTTCGTTGGTAAGCCCGCAAAACCAACAAAGGTTTTTGGTGAACCCAGAAAACCAAAGTACAAAGGTTCGTTGGTGAGCCCGCAAAACCAACAAAGGTTTTTGGTGAACCCGGAAAACCAAAGTGTAAAGGTTCGTTGGTGAGCCCGCAAAACCAACAAAGGTTTTTGGTGAACCCGGAAAACCAAAGTGTATAGGTTCGTTGGTGAGCCCGTAAAACCAACAAAGGTTTTTGGATTGTGAGCCCGGAAAACAATCCAACTGTAATCCGAGAGATTATAGTGAATTCCCAAGGGGACGCTTGGGGAGTGGACGTAGGTGCTAAGGAGAGCACCAAACCACTATATATTGTTGTGTTTGTGTTGTGCTTGTGTTTCCGTTTATTCTTGCATCATCTTCTATCTTTGCACTAGTTTAAATCATTCTAATAGCTTAAGAAAGCATCCACCGCACTTATATTGAGAAAACGTTTAAAGCACCGAAAATTAGAAGAAACCAATTCACCCCCCCCTCTTGGCTTGTCACCTTGGGCAACAAACTCCTTAGTAATTTCTTTGTTAAAGCAGGAGAAATCAAAACTAAGAAAATAACATGTTTTTGCTGTGGAACATTAGGACATAAAGCAAATGTGTGTGATTATAGAAAAGGAAAAACTAAAAAAAAATTAAAAGGGTTTGGGTTCCAAAAGGAACCAACATTACTAACCATGAAGGACCCAAGAAAACTTGGGTACCTAAAATTGTATGATTTGCTTGTGTAGGAGTGTCTTGCAGCCAAGGTCGACAAAAATTGTTGGTACTTGGATAGTGGCTGCTCAAGACACATGACGGGTGACAAGGACCAATTCTTCACCCTTGAGCCTAAGAAGGGAGGTGCTGTGACATTTGGAGACAATAACCAAGGTCACATCATTGGTATAGGTAAAGTACAAATTACCCCTTCAACCTTTATTGATAATGTTCGATATGTTGATGGTCTTAAGCATAATCTACTTAGCATTAGTCAATTATGTGATAGAGATTTTGATGTTTTGTTCAAACCATCCCTATGCATCATAACCAACTCAAATGACAATAGTTTAGTTTTTAAAGAAATAAAACGTGGGAATGTGTATGTAGTAGACCTTGAGGATCTTGCGAAACATAACCCATGTTTAGTTGTTAATGAAACTAAGGATAATGATGCTAGTTGGTTATGGCACCGTAAGTTAGGTCATGCAAGCATGGACACAATATCAAAACTAGTTAAAAGAGATTCCGTGATAGGTTTGCCAAAACTAAAGTTTGAAAAGAATAAAATATGTGAAGCTTGTCAATATGGCAAACAATTAAGGAACTCCTTTAAATCCATTAAATTGTGTCTCTACCTCTAGACCTCTAGAACTACTACACATTGATCTATTCGGACCAACTAGAACCACAAGTCTAGGAGGAAATAAATATGGTCTAGTTATTGTAGATGACTTTTCTAGATATACTTGGGTCATGTTCTTAGCTCATAAAGATCAAGCATTTTCAGTTTTTTAAGAAATTTCATAAGAAAGTAACAAATGCTAGAGATACTTCAGTCATAGCTATTAGAAGTGACCATGGAACCGAATTTGAAAATCATTTGTTTGATGAGTTTTGTAGTAAAAAGAAAATAACTCATAATTTTTCTGCACCTAGGACACCACAACAAAATGGAGTTGTAGAAAGGAAAAATAGAACTCTAGAGAAAATGGCTAGAACCATGTTATATGAAAGTAACCTCCCTAAGTACTTTTGGGAGAAGCCATTAATACCTCGTGTCATATTTTAAATAGAGTTTTATTGAGACCCATTATAAAGAAAACACCTTATGAACTTTGGAAAAACAGAAAACCAAAAGTAAACTATTTTCATGTCTTTGGTTGTAGGTGTTTTGTTCATAATAATGGGAAAGATAATCTAGGAAAATTTGACTCTAAATCTGATGAGGGTATATTTTTAGGGTACTCTACAACTAGTAAAGCCTATAGAATTTTTAATAAAAGAACCCTAGTTATAGAAGAATCTATACATGTTGTTTTTGATGATTCTAGTGATATCTCTTCTAGCAAGAGAGTTAATCTTGATGATGATGCTGAAATTCTTGAAGAAAAGATTGATGAGATGACATTACAAGATGATAACAAAAATTAATTGGAAATGCATCATCAAGCCAAGAGGCTATTGTGGATCATGGGCTGACTAAGGCTTGGAGGTATGCTCACGGGCATCCAAAGAAATTAATTTTAGATGATCCATCTCAACCTGTTAGGACTAGAGCATCTCTTAGGAACTTAAATAATCATCTAGCTTTTGTCTCACATTTTGAACCCAGAAGCTAAAAAAGATGTAAATTGGATAAATGCAATGCAAGAGGAATTAAACCAATTTACTAGAAACAAGGTATGGAACCTAGTTGAACGACTCTCTGAATATTCAATTATAGGTACCAAATGGATATATAAAAATAAGCTTGATGAAAATGGAATTGTAATTAGGAATAAGGCTAGACTAGTAGCAAAGGGCTATAATCAAGAAGAAGGTATAGATTTTGATGAAACCTTTGCTCCTGTAGCTAGACTTGAGGCAATTAGATTATTACTAGCATTTGCATGCTCTAAGGAGT